>NW_027187633.1:0-70778 GCF_041381155.1 Argopecten irradians | reverse complement strand
CGTGAGAATGAAAAATACGTCACATATAACTTTAATACATGGATTGGCAAAGCTCTAGCAGACGAAATTGTGTATTACTACAACGTCAATATGGGAAGTGTGAACATTCTAGTCAATATATGATATAATACAAGGTGTTTATATAATGTAAGACTTATATTTCCTAAAAAAATGTAACTGAAAGCATCTAAAACTTTAATACTTTACTCATGTAGTATAATAGAATGTGATAATGATACAATGTGCCACATCAGAGTGCCGTTTATGATACAAATTTGAAGATCATTGATTGAAAAATTTGCGTATGTCACTAGTGTAATATGACCTGGAGCGATAATTCATTGTGACGTCAGACAGAAAACAATAAAATGACGTTAGGAAAAATGCCGTGACGTCAGGATTACGAGGACAGCGGGGCAAAATGGCGGTCTCTGCTGGATTTTTGGAATACATTTTGACGTGAAATTCTTTGTTTTGTCTCGCCAAGGCTCGCAAAAATAAAAACTTCTTAGACTCTTATCATAAACTTTATATGAAACGGACACTCATGTAAGATCATATATATAAAATCTAATACGAACATTTTCAGTGAAAAAATATGTCTTTGGTGTGACTCAATTTGTTAAAGCCACACTATACGTAACTATCAACAAAATTTCAAGTTAAATTCGACTCCGATATTGTTGGTATTTGTAGATGTAGTTGAAATTAAGATATATTAAAGAATATTTGTAATGATTTTTTTAATAACTTTAGTACAGCAGTTGCTGAAAGTCGATACATGTAAACATGCCTTCATTTTAAACTGGTCGCCATAGAAGTTACGATTATTACCGAACGGAAGTCGGAAAGTTCATGACCCGTTTTCGGAAGAGTTCGGACAGACGTTACGTAGTAACGGTAGTCACATGACGTTCTCGGCAACGACGTTACAATGTCGGCTAACTTCGGCTTGTTTGACTAAGTGGGACCCACCTAGCGATGTTTAATATTTATTTGATTTTTTATCAAAGTATTCCGAATCATAGTCGCTCATCTTGACTTCGATTTAGTCCTGTCTCTGCATGATTTACAACAGGATTTTTTTTCAACATTCTCCTAAATCATGAAAAAAAATAAGAAAGATGCGGATATTGGGCCTTTAATATATGTGTATGCTTTGAAAGTAAAGTGTGACAAATAGAATTTGCCCTTATATTTAGAAATGCAGACTCCTTCCGTGTTCAAGTGTCATCTTGACAATATATAGTATAAACGCCATAATACATGTATACCGAATCCTCCCGTTTTTAAGTGTGACCCTATCAATGAAAAGATGCCTCCCGTTTTCATATGTGACACCCAAAATATACGGACTCCTCCAGTTTTCAAGTGTGACCTCCACAATATACATTTTTTTTCGTCATGGAATGTTTGTGTGAGTGAGAGTGTGTGCGTTATTCTAATGTATAGTCATGTATATATTGTATTGTCATATGTGTCGAGGAGAGCATCTAGTAGCCCTAGGGCTGTGTGCAATCCTCGTTAAAGAAATAAAGAATTAGAACATATACATGACCGTTTTCATGTGTAATCCTATCAATGTAAAGATACCTCCCGTTTTCATGTGTGACCTCCACAATGTGACCCTCACGATGTACAGACTCCTCCCGTTTTCAAGTGTGACCCTAGCAATGTAAATATTCCCACCGTTTTCAAGTGTGTGACCTCCACAATATACAGACTCCTCCCGTTTTCAAGTTTGATCTCCACGATATACAGACTCCTCCCGTTTTGAAATGGTACCCATTCGATTTCCTGATTCCTACATATCTGTGTAGGTCGTGTCGACGTCAGTCACGTGATACGATTCAGAATTCCGACAAAACTCGAAGGTATTGAACATGGCGTTGATTGAAGGCGCTTTAATCAAAACCATGGATATATGATCCCTAGATTTCGGCTCTTCCGAAATAATGCTTTTTTATGAGTTAAATTATCAAGTTACATGTCCATGTTCAAATATCAAGTGTTTCAGCGACGTATCGTTACAGTGAAATTAGCATTAAATATAACTTTAATCTAACTGCCATTATTTCTACCGCTTTCACGATGATCAAAACAGACAATGAACAACCTTGACGCATACCTCGACTAGTTTTAAATTATAAAGAGTTGTAACCATGATCAGTATGAATAATATCTGGTAGAACCAATTTTAGTCTTTGGGCTAGTACTCTTGTAGCAATTTTATAATCAATATTTAGGATTGTGAAAGGTCTCCAGTTTTCTAATAACAAAGGATCTCCCTTTTTAAAGATTAAAGATCAAACTCCTTGTTATTTTATGTAAAAATTTTCATGATCATATCCACTGTTTGATGAGTCAACTACTAGTTCCTCAATATCCTCCCAGAAGGTTCTGTAGAATTCGACTGCAATTTAGACCAGGGCTCTTATCTAATTTCATTTCAAAAACTGAATAGGTGTACTAGCCATGATGCCCTCACAGTTCCAGCACATAACATTACATGTTTGATCATTATGCTCATTCGTGATATCATCTAAGACATTCAGCTGGGCGTAAGCAGTGCTTTTAAAGCATTATTCGAAGTAGTGGTGAGCTATAACTTTAACTCCACTATCTTCTCAGAAGTCTCTCATTACACTTTCAGAGGCTATGCATTTATATATCCAGTGAATTTACTACCTTTTCATTACCTATGAAGCTGTCACTCAATTTCTTTGAAGTAAGTGGAACTTGGTGACAGACAGATGAAGGACAATGAACTTTAATTTGGGCGAAGTCAGCACATGAATGTTTATATATATGTGACAGACAGATGAAGGACAATGGACTTTAACTTAGGCGAAGTCAGCACATGAATGTTTATCTTTATGTGACAGACAGATGAAGGGCAATGAACTTTAATTTGGGCGAAGTCAGCACATGAATGTTTATATATATGTGACAGACAGATGAAGGACAATGGACTTTAACTTAGGCGAAGTCAGCATATGGATGTTTTATCTTTATGTGACAGACAGATGAAGGACAATGAACTTTAATTTGGGCGAAGTCAGCACATGGATGTTTATCTTTATGTGACAGGCAGATGAATGACAATGAACTTTAACTTAGGCGAAGTCAGCACATGGATGTTTATCTTTATGTGACAGACAGATGAAGGACAATGGACTTTAACTTAGGCGAAGTCAGCTCATAAATGTTTATCTTTATGTGACAGACAGATGAAGGACAATGGATTTAACTTAGGCGAAGTCAGCTCATAAATGTTTATCTTTATGTGACAGACAGATGAAGGACAATGGACTTTAATTTGGGCGAAGTCAGCACATGGATGTTTATCTTTATGTGACAGACAGATGAAGGACAATGAACTTTAACTTAGGCGAAGTCAGCTCATAAATGTTTATCTTTATGTGACAGACAGATGAAGGACAATGAACTTTAACTTGGGCGAAGTCAGCACATGGATGTTTATCTTTATGTGACAGACAGATGAAGGACAATGAACTTTAACTTGGGCGAAGTCAGCACATGGATGAAGGACAATGAACTTTAACTTGGGCGAAGTCAGTACATGGATGTTTATCTTTATGTGACAGACAGATGAAGGACAATGAACTTTAACTTAGGCGAAGTCAGCTCATAAATGTTTATCTTTATGTGACAGACAGATGAAGGACAATGAACTTTAACTTAGGCGAAGTCAGCTCATAAATGTTTATCTTTATGTGACAGACAGATGAAGGACAATGAACTTTAACTTAGGCGAAGTCAGCACATGGATGTTTATCTTTATGTGACAGACAGATGAAGGACAATGAACTTTAACTTGGGCGAAGTCAGCACATGGATGTTTATCTTTATGTGACAGACAGATGAAGGACAATGAACTTTAACTTAGGCGAAGTCAGCACATAAATGTTTATCTTTAAGTTATGTGACAGACAGATGAAGGACAATGGACTTTAATTTGGGCGAAGTCAGCACATGAATGTTTATATATATGTGACAGACAGATGAAGGACAATGAACTTTAATTTGGGCGAAGTCAGCTCATGGATGTTTATCTTTATGTGACAGACAGATGAAGGACAATGGACTTTAATTTGGGCGAAGTCAGCACATGGATGTTTATCTTTATGTGACAGACAGATGAAGGACAATGAACTTTAACTTAGGCGAAGTCAGCTCATGGATGTTTATCTTTATGTGACAGACAGATGAAGGACAATGGACTTTAATTTGGGCGAAGTCAGCACATGGATGTTTATATATATGTGACAGACAGATGAAGGACAATGAACTTTAACTTAGGCGAAGTCAGAACCATGGATGTTTATCTTTATGTGACAGACAGATGAAGGACAATGAACTTTAACTTAGGCGAAGTCAGCTCATAAATGTTTATCTTTATGTGACAGACAGATGAAGGACAATGAACTTTAATTTGGGCGAAGTCAGCACATGAATGTTTATCTTTATGTGACAGACAGATGAAGGACAATAAACTTTAATTACGGCGAAGTCAGCTCATAAATGTTTATCTTTATGTGACAGACAGATGAAGGACAATGAACTTTAATTTGGGCGAAGTCAGCACATGAATGTTTATATATATGTGACAGACAGATGAAGGACAATGGACTTTAACTTGGGCGAAGTCAGCTCATAAATGTTTATCTTTATGTGACAGACAGATGAAGGACAATGAACTTTAATTTGGGCGAAGTCAGCTCACAAATGTTTATCTTTATGTGACAGACAGATGAAGGACAATGAACTTTAATTTGGGCGAAGTCAGCACATGGATGTTTATATATATGTGACAGACAGATGAAGGACAATGAACTTTAACTTGGGCGAAGTCAGCACATGAATGTTTATCTTTATTTGACAGACAGATGAAGGACAATGGACTTGAATTTGGGCGAAGTCAGCTCATAAATGTTTTTATCTTTATGTGACAGACAGATGAAGGACAATGAACTTTAATTTGGGCGAAGTCAGCACATGGATGTTTATCTTTATGTGACAGACAGATGAAGGACAATGGACTTTAATTTGGGCGAAGTCAGCTCATAAATGTTTATCTTTATGTGACAGACAGATGAAGGACAATGGACTTTAACTTAGGCGAAGTCAGCATATGGATGTTTATCTTTATGTGACAGACAGATGAAGGACAATGGACTTTAACTTGGGCGAAGTCAGCAAATGGATGTTTATCTTTATGTGACAGACAGATGAAGGGACAATGAACTTTAATTTGGGCGAAGTCAGCACATGGATGTTTATCTTTATGTTACAGACAGATGAAGGACAATGGACTTTAACTTCGGCGAAGTCAGCACATGGATGTTTATCTTTATGTGACAGACAGAATGAAGGACAATGACCTTTAATTTTGGGCGAAGTCAGCACATGGATGTTTATATATATGTGACAGACAGATGAAGGAAAATGGATTTTAACTAAGGCGAAGTCAGCACATGAATGTTTATCTTTACGTGATAGACAGATGAAGGAAAATGGACTTTAACTTAGGCGAAGTCAGCACATGGATGTTTATCTTTATGTGACAGACAGATGAAGGACAATGGACTTTAACTTGGGCGAAGTCAGCACATGGATGTTTATCTTTATGTGACAGACAGATGAAGGACAATGAACTTTAATTTGGGCGAAGTCAGCTCACAAATGTTTATCTTTATGTGACAGACAGATGAAGGACAATGAACTTTAATTTGGGCGAAGTCAGCACATGGATGTTTATATATATGTGACAGACAGATGAAGGACAATGAACTTTAACTTGGGCGAAGTCAGCACATGAATGTTTATCTTTATTTGACAGACAGATGAAGGACAATGGACTTTAATTTGGGCGAAGTCAGCTCATAAATGTTTATCTTTATGTGACAGACAGATGAAGGACAATGAACTTTAATTTGGGCGAAGTCAGCACATGGATGTTTATCTTTATGTGACAGACAGATGAAGGACAATGGACATTAATTTGGGCGAAGTCAGCTCATAAATGTTTTATCTTTATGTGACAGACAGATGAAGGACAATGGACTTTAACTTAGGCGAAGTCAGCACATGGATTGTTTATCTTTATGTGACAGACAGATGAAGGACAATGGACATTAATTTGGGCGAAGTCAGCTCATAAATGTTTATCTTTATGTGACAGACAGATGAAGGACAATGGACTTTAACTTAGGCGAAGTCAGCATATGGATGTTTATCTTTATGTGACAGACAGATGAAGGACAATGGACTTTAACTTGGGCGAAGTCAGCACATGGATGTTTATCTTTATGTGACAGACAGATGAAGGACAATGAACTTTAATTTGGGCGAAGTCAGCACATGGATGTTTATCTTTATGTGACAGACAGATGAAGGACAATGGATTTTAACTTAGGCGAAGTCAGCACATGAATGTTTATCTTTACGTGATAGACAGATGAAGGAAAATGGACTTTAACTTAGGCGAAGTCAGCACATGGATGTTTATCTTTATGTGACAGACAGATGAAGGACAATGAACTTTAATTTGGGCGAAGTCAGCACATGGATGTTTATCTTTATGTGACAGACAGATGAAGGACAATGAACTTTAATTTGGGCGAAGTCAGCACATGGATGTTTATCTTTATGTGACAGACAGATGAAGGACAATGGACTTTAACTTGGGCGAAGTCAGCACATGGATGTTTTATCTTTATGTGACAGACAGATGAAGGACAATGAACTTTAATTTGGGCGAAGTCAGCACATGGATGTTTATCTTTATGTGACAGACAGATGAAGGACAATAGACTTTAACTTGGGCGAAGTCAGCACATGGATGTTTATCTTTATGTGACAGACAGATGAAGGACAATAAACTTTAACTTGGGCGAAGTCAGCACATGGATGTTTATCTTTATGTGACAGACAGATGAAGGACAATGGACTTTAATTTGGGCGAAGTCAGCACATGGATGTTTATCTTTATGTGACAGACAGATGAAGGACAATGGACTTTAACTTGGGCGAAGTCAGCACATGGATGTTTATCTTTATGTGACAGACAGATGAAGGACAATGGACTTTAACTTGGGCGAAGTCAGCACATGGATGTTTATCTTTATGTGACAGACAGATGAAGGACAATGGACTTTAACTTGGGCGAAGTCAGCACATGAATGTTTATCTTTATGTTTACCAGACGGTTGGTTGATCTCAAATCTCATTGGTAGTTCAACTAGTTTAATCTGAGAGGTAGGTTTTGTAACCGATGTTGCGGTCCCATTGCTTCGATTTGGTTCGGTATCATTAGATGTTTTGCAGGATAAGTATCTTTTCTTGTCACGTAAGCATATAATAGTGACAAATATTGGTATGGTTCCAAAGGCTTCCAGAGTTATGAGAGTTTCAAGACTAATACATAGTTATGTCCCCCAAACGAAGTGGGGGACCTTTTGTTTTTGCTCGGGTTCTTCTTCTTCTTCTTCTTCTTCCGCCGGCATGGTTTCCAACACTTTTCTCAAAAACTAATATGCCGATGATCATGAAACTTGGTAGACATACTCCATAGGGTATGGGATGGTGCATAAAGTTTTTTAGGGGTTTTAAGGGATGGCGAACAACATGCAAATATTTTCGTAAAGATTTTGGTATTCCGAGATGGCCGCTGGGTCAACTTCCTGTTTTTATATTTCGGTCTCTGATTTCAATGAAAATTGGTATATTGGGGTAATAAGGAATGTTGATCAATTTGATAAAAATTTTCGCTGGGCCAACTTTCTGTTGTCAATTTTTCGTCTGCAATTCATTGAAAATGGGTAAATGGGGGTTTTAACATCAAATTTTAAGAGATGCTAAATTACAGGCAATCGATTTTGAAATGACTCCTTGAAATAAATCATGCCCATAGTGATGAAATGGGGACCTCTTATTGGTCAAACTTTAAATAGTGTCAAAAATACACCAACATTGATTCATATTAGTTATGCAGGGTCAATTATCTTCACAAACAAAATCGATGTTTTTTTTCGCGTTTTTACCCATACCATGTTGGATTTGAAGGCTTTAGGACATAAACTGGTACAAAACAATGGTAATATTGGTTTTTTGTTGTTTATTTGTTTGGTTTATTACTTACTAACCTGATCACGCCATTAGACTCGTATCTTATATATATCAAATCACAAAAATAAATCATCATAATGTAAGAACCCGTCAGCAAGACTTTTATAATTCTGCATTAAAACATACTTGTGATGTCATCTATTGTTGTTTCTGTACTTTAACTCCCGAATTATCGGACCATTACCTGTAACTGTCCTAATGTTTACATCTTACTGTCTTATATTTGAATCTAATAAAAGACAGTCACTTATAAGACAGTAAAAGGTAGCATATGGCAGAGTTACACAATACGGTGTGAGTATATGTCTCTGGGCATAATCCCATAATTATGTTAACACACAACACACAACCTGCCGGAATATTCCATTATTTTTAATCCAAATTACGAAAAAAATCCCACACAATGAATATGTAGAGAATTTAATCCTCTATTGATGCGGAATTAAACACATCCACGGAATTTCTGTATATATCCCAGATAGAGTTTTTACTCCTTATTATGAATTCACCATTTAACACTTATCCAGAGCATTAACTCCAATTTCCGCTTTTTGAAACCTTTTTGTTTTTGTACGTCACTTTTGATTTTAAATGTACACCTATTTTGGTGTTATTTCAGCAATATTTCAGAAGTTTACTTAAATCCCATTGGCTTGTTGAATGAAATTGCACATGGTATAAATAAATCCAAAATTGTCCTAGAGAAGTCGAAATGTTAAATCCTCTGAATTCAACGAAAGTTCTAGGGGACAGACTGTTTTGAACTGGCCTGGAAATAACTGTTATATGTGATCATTTTAGCAAGACACTTTCAAACAAACGCCTAAATTGCAAGTCTAGTTTCATATGTCACTTCTTTACCACATCAGACATTGGAAAGAAATGTCCTTTTAGTAAAAGCCACCTAAATATATCGCTTAAATTAAGAAAGTAATATCCCTCGAAAGTAATATCCCTCCATCACTGTTGGCAGACACGGTGAAAATGAATTTACAGGTTGTTGTCCAACCCAAAAGCATGCTTCATGCATTCAGTTTTTGAATGCTATTCATCACATATAACACAGGCAAAGGTAATTCTATGTTGCCATTGTCTATATGTTATGGTTGAATGCTCATTAGTAGAAATACCTGAGCTCAAAGACAAAGGCAAAAAAAACTGGATTATATGAGAAATAAAAGTGTACTTAATTAACACAAAGACTTGCTATGTTTTAAGTTAGAGATAAGCCTCAAACTGTACAATATGTGAGAGAGAAACAGATCTCGGCCTTGACGGGCCTCGATACATCCCACATATTGAACAGTTTTCGGCTTATCTCCATAACATACAGTCATTATCACTGCCAAATCAATTCCTCTGAAAAAAGACTTGTATTAGGTATGTATAGTTTAGGAGACCATGAATTCCAATATAAAAGTACATCAAAAATTTCTCCCAAGATGTTCATACACTGTGCAACTGCATTCTTGATTTGTTGCAGATGGGGATGGGGAGGAGGTCGCTGGGGGACTATGCAATGGTGTCCATTACAATGAGTATTTGTTGGTTTTAATTTTAAAATGTCAATAGTCAAATGACTCAAATCAAAATAAAAAAAATATATGTGTTTACAATATTCAAAGCAAATCCACCAATAGATATTTCCATACATGTATAAAAAAATAGAAATGAATATTTTTTTTCATTATTTATCAATATTATTATAATTAGTTCTACAGCCTCTGGCTGCTTTCATCAAAACTGCTGATTTTCAATTGATTTCTGAAGAAAACAAATATTATCTTAAAAGGATTAGAAATAGCAGTGGTAAACTACAGTATAACAATATTATAAGCTAGACAGATCCAAACTTATCGCCATATCGTCTTATCAATGAGAATACAACAGGCCGGTAGAGTGGTAATGTAATGATGTCACTTTGGGCTGTCCTTCTCCTACACGGACTTGTACAATGTGGTAAGATAACTTATAGTAGTGTAACTATGTTTGGTTTCATATGACTAATTAATTTCAGATCGTAATCTATTCAGTCTGACATCGTCATAAGTGTAACATGAAATTCACAAGACAATTAGTTTTTTATTTTGATCGGAAACGATCGGTATTATCCGTCAGCATGAGAATCACAAACTTTCCGGAGATTATTCGGTCAAGGCATTTTCTAGTTTACGGAAAGTGTCGACGATTCACGATTTAATTTCGACGGTCTGGTGATGTGAGAGCAACGTTCTTTATCTACAACTTATATATACATTGTGTGTGTCTTTCTGGCACAAATTGTCTCACGTTCAGTTCTGAGTAGTTGGTGAAGATGACAATGTCACTTTGAATAATATCTTTTTTGATATGTTGTATTTGGTTAAACGTCTTAGTTAAGATAATGATGTCACTTGCATTTCTGTAGTAATGTTTAAATGACAAGCCAGATTCATTGTTATTTGTCTCGACGATTGCAATTGACTGTGGTTCACAGGAAATCTTCAAATAAATTGGCTACTACTTCATGTTGTTTGGTCTACCTTTATTAGTTATAAAATACATGTACATCAATTCTTCTTCTGTTATTGTAACTTCCGATTTGTCCAGATCTCGTGGTTTTATAGGACTTTTCTCGCAACTACAAGGGTTACTAAATTTGACGTTATATCCATACATGAACAATCTCATAGCAAAACTGAAGGCAGCTAAGGAGAACAAATCTGATCAAATCAGTTTTACTATGAGTCAGTTATACTCCCCTGGAGAATTGTGGACGGACTTTTGTGTGTCATCTTGTTGAACAGAATATCATGTCGGACATAACGAGGGAGGACATCACGACTGTCCATACAATTTATTCAAGACTCTCATTCAAGAATAGTTACAGACAATCACAACTGTCCATAAAATTTATTCAAGACTCTCATTCAAGAATAGTTACAGACAATCACAACTGTCCATAAAATTTATTCAAGACTCTCATTCAAGAATAGTTACAGACAATCACAACTGTCCATACAATCTATTCAAGACTCTCATTCAAGAATAGTTACAGACAATCACGACTGTCCATACAATCTATTCAAGACTCTCATTCAAGAATAGTTACAGACAATCACAACTGTCCATACAATCTATTCAAGACTCTCATTCAAGAATAGTTACAGACAATCACAACTGTCCATACAATCTATTCAAGACTCTCATTCAAGAATAGTTACAGACAATCACAACTGTCCATACAATCTATTCAAGACTCTCATTCAAGAATAGTTACAGACAATCACGACTGTCCATACAATCTATTCAAGACTCTCATTCAAGAATAGTTACAGACAATCACGACTGTCCATACAATCTATTCAAGACTCTCATTCAAGAATAGTTACAGACAATCATGAATGTCCATACAATCTATTCAAGACTCTCATTCAAGAATAGTTACAGACAATCACGACTGTCCATACAATCTATTCAAGACTCTCACTCAAGAATAGTTACAGACAATCACGACTGTCCATACAATCTATTCAAGACTCTCATTCAAGAATAGTTACAGACAATCACGACTGTCCATACAATCTATTCAAGACTCTCATTCAAGAATAGTTTACAGACAATCACGACTGTCCATACAATCTATTCAAGACTCTCATTCAAGAATAGTTACAGACAATCATGAATGTCCATACAATCTATTCAAGACTCTCACTCAAGAATAGTTACAGACAATCACGACTGTCCATACAATCTATTCAAGACTCTCATTCAAGAATAGTTACAGACAATCACGACTGTCCATACAATTTATTCAAGACTCTCATTCAAGAATAGTTACAGACAATCACGAATGTCCATACAATCTATTCAAGACTCTCATTCAAGAATAGTTAAAGTCCTGGCCCCAATTTTTCGAAACAAACTTAAGTCAAAAACTGACTTAAGTCATAAATTTTCATATAAGTTACATAAGGAGTAAAACTTAAGTTTTGACTTAAGTCTGCACTTAAGTTTCGAGAAATCGGGGCCGGGTTACTTCGACCCTATAAAACGACCTGTCTTTTTGCAGTCCTTGCCGTATGTCCTGATGGCTGGATCCGTCGAGGGAACTCCTGTTATTTTATTTCCACGGGACTTCACGCTAGTGGCGATTCAGTGGTACGTGTCCAATATCAACACAAACTGTGGTCAGGGTCAGTAATTGGGATGGTTACCGTGTGTTACGTTTCTGGGTAGCTTAGGACCTCATTTAAAATTCCGAGAAAAAGTCACAGTCGATCAGAGTATGATGCTACTATCACAAAGAATTTTGTGATAAATTTTAAAGTGCTTTGAGCTTTGCGTTAATAGTTGCTAAATTTTAACATCAATTATCAGTTAATACTATTGTGTGTAATTTGACATTCCTAAGGTTATATTCTTGATCATATTTACGTTTTGTGACATATTGTATAAAAATCCTTATGTGTGATAACTGTGTATATCCTCTGGCAATTAAGTTCTATTCTATTACGTAACCGGATTAATGTCACGGCCATCCTAATTGCCTAAAGGACACTGACCACGGCTGATTAATCTGCCAATGAGCGATATCTGTCAATCATAATTCTGTAATTTTATTGTATGTACATTATTTAAGCATGAAATATTTTATTTGTAAAGCAGTTAGGTCTCCGACTTTGTACGGAACACAACGGCTATATTCTGGACACTCCAGAATAGCCATCCGTCAAGTCAAAGTTATCATCATTAAATTCCAAAGTTCAACTTCAACATTTTCTTTCGTCATCTTTACATCGTGACAAAACGTGCGGAAGTTTCCGTAAGTTAATTGGTGGAGATAATCCTGGTAGTACCCACTTCTACGCTGGGTACGCTTTCCCGAAACCTCAACTGCCAAGCAAGTATTTCCCGCGAGTGACTCAAAGAAGGACCAACTCTATTCGGAATCACACGGACTGGATTTTAACCAAGACTGTGTTCGCCATACTTTGGAGTTAACCAGGGTAACGTTTTGACTGTAACCATTCAGGATGGCATTATGCTATAGATGTGGAGGCCACTTCGCCCCAAACCATCCGATGTGTTGTCCAGCAAACGGATGTTACTGTTTCCGATGTGGAAACATTGGCCACTTTTCGAGAATGTGTTTTAATCGAACCGGACATTGTACTACAAATGTTGGTACAACAGGATATTATCCCTGGACCAGTCAGCGACAACTGCCTATCCATTCTGTTCCTGTCCCGAAAAACTCTTCGGACAGTAAGTCCGTTATTCGCACTGCACCAAAGAAAAAGGCCAAGTCAACATCTAAACGGCGGCGAGATTCTGAACGTCTCGGGAAATTCCGAGAAACCAAAAAGGTATTGTGTATTTTTCCATTCAGTAACATTGAAAATAGTGAATTTCAAAACGATTTCCAGAAAGACTCTAACTACAGCAACCAGATAATTTCATTACAGTCAAAACTTGTTCGTACCAAAATTACCATCTCCAAAATATCAGAAAAGTGTGCAAAATTACAAAGATCAAACGAAATTCTAGAAGAGGAATGTGCGCGCGTCAAAAATGTGAATATAACCAATTATGTGTCTCAAATCAAAGAACTAGAAAAAGCATTGGACAACAGAAAGAAAATTATGAAAAGCAAAGATGAAACAATCAGTACATTACAAACAACCGCGAAACAAAAAGAACAGACGCAGCGACAGATTTCTAATTTAAAAGTTCAGAATTTCGGAGAAGGACGAGGAATTAAAACAGAAACAAAACATAATCACAAGCCTCCAAAAACAACTAAGTTTACTACAGCGCTCCAAATACTACCAGACCGAATGTTTTTCCCGGACCACGAAACCAACCACAAAATAATTCACGACGCCAGCGACCACACATTTCCTATGAACACCGAGCGAATAGACTCCATCAAAACAATGGACAGTTTAATTAAGACGCGGGACGCGTCTTTCCCGGAGCGGAAGGAAGTTATCACAAAGAATTTTGTGATAAATTTTAAAGTGCTTTGAGCTTTGCGTTAATAGTTGCTAAATTTTTAACATCAATTATCAGTTAATACTATTGTGTGTAATTTGACATTCCTAAGGTTATATTCTTGATCATATTTACGTTTGTGACATTTGAGTATAAAATCCTTATGTGTGATAACTGTGTATATCCTCTGGCAATTAAGTTTCTATTCTATTACGTAACCGGATTAATGTCACGGCCATCCTAATTGCCTAAAGGACACTGACCACGGCTGATTAATCTGCCAATGAGCGATATCTGTCAATCATAATTCTGTAATTTTATTGTATGTACATTATTTAAGCATGAAATATTTTATTTGTAAAGCAGTTAGGTCTCCGACTTTGTACGGAACATAACGGCTATATTCTGGACACTCCAGAATAGCCATCCGTCAAGTCAAAGTTATCATCATTAAATTCCAAAGTTCAACTTCAACATTTTCTTTCGTCATCTTTACATCGTGACAAAACGTGCGGAAGTTTCCGTATGTTACTACGAACGATGTGTAATTTGGAATTTTACAATATATTTTCGTTTCGTGCTAAGGATAAGAAAGAAGTGATTTCTATTTGATGTACTCTATGGGATTAGTTTCTTAATTCAAACAGTGTTATCCGTTCTTTTTACCTATTGTCTGGTATTGCTTTCATTTACTATAAAATGTCGACTTTTCCGCAGATTGGAAACTAAGTCTAATATATTTTTAACAAAGCTATTTCAACCACTCTATCGCTATAAATGAAAACACTATAACTGTCAGACTACCAACGGTTTTTATCTATTATCACGCAAATATAGTCATGTTTACAGCGTTTTTATTGTAGATATATTGTCTAACAAACAATGCCACTCTGGCCCAAGTGGATGATGTCCAAGAGTTGAAGTTCCTCAGAGAAATTGTCAAGCGATTTCCTACAGGTAGGCTCTGCATTAGTCATGATTACATTTACAACATCAGACATTGGGTAATTTCACTCTCTTAGCTCTCCGTGCTCTTCTGTATCCAACTCTCACTTGTGATCGGTTTGGTCTATCCGACAATTTATAATAAATGCTGTAAGCATGTGATCTATGTTCATCTTCTTCTTAAACACATTCGTCCTAAGTATAATCCTAGTTCAAACCCTATGTATAATCCTAGTTCAGGCCCTTTTTACCTTCCAGAATTCCACAAATACTCGTACTCTTTTTTTGTTCACCACAACATCTGACGTTGCAAATGCTGTAGATTGATGTTCGGAATGAGGTTTAATATGATTTCTTTTCGGGACTCGTTTTTGTTGATATTTTCGTCTTAAACCCGAATGGCTTCATGTGTTTGCTGTAACAACAAAAGACAAGAACGTGGTCAATGGACTGGAAATTTCTGAAGACTGTCCACTGATACTGACAATTATTTATGTTCTAAAGACGCTACGGCCAAACAATACTACTGGATAGATGGTACACGTAAGCCAAGGCAACGTAATTAGCCAATGGGTAAGGAACATAGATCGGACTCCACTTACTTACTTCGCCTGGGGTTCCGGTAAACCAAGTAACTTGACTGGAAACTACTGTTTAGCGCTGTTCAATCAGGTGGATTTCCTCTTCGCGGACACGTCGTGTTACAATAACGGCCTGTACATCTGTGAACTGAGGTGAGCTTTAGACAAACAATTAGTCAGTTTATTTAAATTCATCAATAGTTTTACGTGATTCTTTTGACATTTGATATACAAGTTTACAAGGATAACCAAAATTACTAGTATGATAACAAATGATAGTTTACCTACTTTTGTTAAGGTAAAAATCGTCTACATCAAGATTATCGCTAAAACATATAGTTTTATGACAAAAGCATTAAAAGGACACTGTTGTGTTGCATCGATGGAATTAGTCAATACATTTAAATTAAAATGTCAAAACGCTGTTGAACCTGGGTTTTTTTTTTCAGCGACCCCGTCCAGTCATGTGTAAAGACCACGCCTCCTCCCGTGGCGGGCACCACGGGGTCATGGATCACGTTAGGTTGATTGGAAAGTGACGTCACGGTGTCGCTAGCCGGTATCACATCACCTCAGTGTTATTGGCATTGGAGACTAGTTGTGTTTTATAGTATAATAAACGATGATACATCCATTAGTTTAATGACCAGGGTCCGGCACAATAAAACTTTCTCAGACAGATCTTTTACTCAGGCTATGTGAAATCATATACCTGACTAAATAAATCTGTCTGAGAATAGTTTTATGATGCCAGGCCCTGTGTAAAATCACACGAAAACAAATTTATCACTTGATTCATGTGTTATGATCTAGTTATACAATGTCGCTTGTACTATTGTTTTAAATGTCCGATTTCTACTATCTAAATTGATCAAAAATTATTTGTCAATGATAAAAGCTTATCTAATGCCTCATACCGACAGTGGCGACCAATGTCAGTCCACTGTAAGGTCAGGAAAGGTCAGATTAAAGAGACCAAGGTCACATTAAAGAGATCAAGGTCACATTAAAGAGATCAAGGTCAGGGTAGGGAACAAGATGAGATACCTCCAAAAACAAAATCATTTGGAAGGTATCTCATCTTGTTCATGCAAATTATTAAATATAAATAAATGTCTTACACAGTAAACGTTATTCTACGTGACCATTTAGACCAAAAAGAGTGATAAGCAAATATGCACCTCATATACATCAATTATTGAAAAACATAAATAATTTTGCGCAAAACATCTACCGAAAAAAAACATCATTTTTGAACAGGTTTTGGGTAATTATAAGTCTTCGAAAAACTAAAATATTAACTGTAATATTACAGAGGACATGTGCATTGTTTCTAGTTTAACATTAAATTGTTTATTAGCAAGGGAATATATATTCCTGCATTCAAATTAATTGTCCCATTAGAGACTGGCATAGTATGCAATAAACGCGTTTCTTATTTTAGAGCGAAGATTATAGCGCGAACATGCACAAAAATATAGGACAGTACACGACATGCATCATCAATGCCATAATAATTTAAAGTTATCTTTAACATTTTTACTTTTTTGAATCAATGACTTTACAAAGTGATCTACAAAATATGTTTTCATCATTCTTAATTACATTAACAAGGAAATCGAAACGCTATCTTCTCCGCATGTTAAAATTGATCAATTGCTATCAATGCCACTTAAAGTTGTCGAAAATTTAGTTTTCAACAGGTTAAAATGGATACATTATGATTCTGACGGTGAACATAATTAAACCTTAATGTGTTTTTTTCTAAATTATAATTTACATTGCTCCAATTATCTATAAGTTACATCAAAATTGATTTTTTATGAATTGCTGAAAATTGCAAATCAATGGAAAAGTCGTATTCATCATGTTAGATATGGATACCTTGTGATTTGCTCCTCGTATATGTCACCCACACAGACGAAAAGAAAACAAATGTCGAAAACTTGAAGACATTTTTAACATACAGTATTTAAATTGATATTACTCTGACTTTGTCAAAGATATCGGAAATATAGCTCTAACAAGGTAAATGGATACGTTTTAAACCTGAAGGAAATAAATAGTAACAATAGCAGACCACAAGTAATTGGCAATTACCACACATTATAGATCGTCTCCTGCGTGAGGGACAATGGTGTAGGGATTATTTGTTGTCTCAATGAATAAAATTATTTGAAATGAAATATTTGCTATTTCTTTGCTCTTGATATCTTGATATCACAACAATCAATTAGTCAGAAACAAAAGGCAAACATTTGCTTTTTTTAAAACATCAATGTGGTGATATTTAATTAAAACTACAGTCTGTCTGATAAAGGATACATTGTCAATCACTAAGTCATCGGCGTCACTGAAGGAAAACAGATCATCGGTTTACACGGCACAGTTATCTAAATTTTATGTTGTCTACTTTATGTTTCAATTGTTACCCTCAATATGTAATTAATTCCAGCTTAGTGTTTGATGCTATGTATGTATATTTCTCCCAGCATAGTGTTTGATGATATATATTGTATTTCTCCCAGCATAGTGTTTGATGATATGTATGGTATTTCTCCCAGCATAGTGTTTGATGATATATATGGTATTTCTCCCAGCAATGATTGATGATATATATGGTATTTCTCCCAGCATAGTGTTTGATGATATATATGGTATTTCTCCCAGCAATGTTTGATGATATATATGGGTATTTCTCCCAGCAGTGTTTGATGATATATATGGTATTTCTCCCAGCATAGTGTTTGATGATATATATGGGTATTTCTCCCAGCTTAGTGTTTGATGATAGATATGGTATTTCTCCCAGCATAGTGTTTGATGATATATATGGTATTTCTCCCAGCTTAGTGTTTGATGATAGATATGGTATTTCTCCCAGCATAGTGTTTGATGATATATATGGTATTTCTCCCAGCATAGTGTTTAGATGATAGATATGATATGGTATTTCTCCCAGTGATATATATGTGTTTGATGATATATATGGTATTTCTCCCAGCAATAGTTTGATGATATATATGGTATTTCTCCCAGCAGTGTTTGATGATATATATGGTATTTCTCCCAGCATAGTGGTTTGATGATATATATGTAATTTCTCCCAGCTTAGTGTTTGATGATAGATATGGTATTTCTCCCAGCATAGTGTTTGATGATATATATGGTATTTCTCCCAGCTTAGTGTTTTGATGATAATAATGGTATTTCTCCCAGCATATGTTTGATGATATATTGATTTCTCCCAGCATAGTGTTTGTGATAATATGATAGTATGATATATATGGTATTTCTCCCAGCTTAGTGTTTTGATGATATATATATGGTATTTCTCCCAGCATAGTGTTTGATGATATATATGGTATTTCTCCCAGCATAGTGTTTGATGATAGATATGGTATTTCTCCCAGTATAGTGTTTTGATGATATATATATGGTATTTCTCCCCAGCATAGTGTTTGATGATATATAATGGTATTTCTCCCAGCATACTGTTTGATGATATATATGGTATTTCTCCCAGCATACTGTTTGATGATATATATGGTATTTCTCCCAGCATAGTGTTTGATGATATATATGGTATTTCTCCCAGCATAGTGTTTGATGATATAATGGTATTCCTCCCAGCAGTGTTTGATGATATATATGGTATTTCTCCCAGCATAGTGTTTGATGATATAAATGGTATTTCTCCCAGCAGTGTTTGATGATATATATGGTATTTCTCCCACAGCATAGTGTTTGATGATATATATAATGGTATTTCTCTCCCAGCATAGTGTTTGATGATATATAATGGTATTCTCCCAGCATAGTGTTTGATGATATATATGGTATTTCTCCCAGCATAGTGTTTGATGATATATATGGTATTTCTCCCAGCAGTGTTTGATGATATATATGGTATTTCTCCCAGCATAGTGTTTGATGATATATATGGTATTTCTCCCCAGCATGTTTGATGATATATATGGTATTTCTCCCAGCATAGTGTGTTTTGATGATATATATGGTATTTCTCCCAGCATATGTGTTTGATGATATATATGGTATTTCTCCCAGCATAGTGTTTGATGATATATATGGTATTTCTCCCAGCATAGTGTTTGATGATATATATGGCATTTCTCCCAGCAGTGTTTGATGATATATATGGTATTTCTCCCAGCATAGTGTTTGATGATATATATGGTATTTCTCCCAGCATAGTGTTTGATGATATATATGGTATTTCTCCCAGCATAGTGTTTGATGATATAAATGGTATTTCTCCCATGCAGTGTTTGATGATATATATGGTATTTCTCCCACATAGTGTTTGATGATATATGGTATTTCTCCCAGCATAGTGTTTGATGATATATATGGTATTTCTCCCAGCATAGTGTTTGATGATATATATATGGTATTTCTCCCAGCTTAGTGTGTTGATGATAGATATGGTATTTCTCCCAGCATAGTGTTTGATGATATATATGGTATTTCTCCCAGCATAGTGTTTGATGATATATATGGTATTTCTCCCAGCATAGTGTTTGATGATATATATGGTATTTCTCCCAGCAGGAGTGTTTGATGATATATATGGTATTTCTCCCAGCATAGTGTTTGATGATATATATGGTATTTCTCCCAGCAGTGTTTTTGATGATATATATGGTATTTCTCCAGCATAGTGTTTGATGATATATGGTATTCTCCCAAGTGTTTGATGATATATATGGTATTTCTCCCAGCATAGTGTTTGATGATATAAATGGTATTTCTCCCAGCATAGTGTTTGATGATATATATGGTATTTCTCCCAGCATAGTGTTTGATGATATATATGGTATTTCTCCCAGCATAGTGTTTGATGATATATATGGTATTTCTCCCAGCTTAGTGTTTGATGATAGATATGGTATTTCTCCCAGCATAGTGTTTGATGATATATATGGTATTTCTCCCAGCATAGTGTTTGATGATATATATGGTATTTCTCCCAGCATAGTGTTTGATGATGATATAAATGGTATTTCTCCCAGCAGTGTTTGATGATATATATGGTATTTCTCCCAGCATAGTGTTTGATGATATATATGGTATTTCTCCCAGCATAGTGTTTGATGATATATATGGTATTTCTCCCCAGCATAGTGTTTGATGATAATATATGGTATTTCTCCCAGCATAGTGTTTGATGATATATATATGGTATTTCTCCCAGCATAGTGTTTGATGATATAAATTGGTATTTCACCCAGCATAGTGTTTGATGATATAAATGGTATTTCCTCCCAGCATTGTTTGATGATATATATGGTATTTCTCCCAGCATAGTGTTTGATGATATATATATGGTATTTCTCCCAGCATAGTGTTTGATGATGATATAAATGGTATTTCTCCCAGCATACTGTTTGATGATATATATGGTATTTCTCCCTCAGCAGTGTTTGAATGATATATATGGTAATTTCTCCCAGCATAGGTGTTTGATGATATATATGGTATTTCTCCCAGCATAGTGTTTGATGATATATATGGTATTTCTCCCAGCATAGTGTTTGATGATATATTATGGTATTTCTCCCAGCATAGTAATGTTTTCTCCATGATATATATGGTATTTCTCCCAGCATAGTGTTTGATGATATATATGGTATTCCTCCCAGCAGTGTTTGATGATATATATGGTATTTCTCCCAGCATAGTGTTTGATGATATATATATGGTATTTCTCCCAGCATTGTGTTTGATGATATAAATGGTATTTCCTCCCAGCATAGTGTTTGATGATATATATGGTATTTCTCCCAGCATAGTGTTTGATGATATATATGGTATTTCTCCCAGCATAGTGTTTGATGATATATATGGTATTTCTCCCAGCAGTAGTTTGATGATATATATGGTATTTCTCCCAGCATAGTGTTTGATGATATATATGGTATTTCTCCCAGCAGTGTTTGATGTATTGATGATATGTTTATGATATATATGGTATTTCTCCCAGCATAGTGTTTGATGATATATATGGATATTTCTCCCAGCATAGTGTTTGATGATATATATGGTATTTCTCCCAGCATAGTGTTTGATGATATATATGGTATTTCTCCCAGCATAGTGTTTGATGATATATATGGTATTTCTCCCCAGCATAGTGTTTGATGATATATATGGTATTTCTCCCAGCAGTGTTTGATGATATATATGGTATTTCTCCCAGCATAGTGTTTGATGATATATATGGTATTTCTCCCAGCATAGTGTTTGATGATATATATGGTATTTCTCCCAGCATAGTGTTTGATGATATATATGGTATTTCTCCCAGCATAGTGTTTGATGATATATATGGTATTTTCTCCCAGCATAGTGTTTGATGATATAATATGGTATTTCTCCCAGCATAGTGTTTGATGATATATATGGTATTTCTCCCCAGCATAGTGTTTGATGATATAAATGTGTATTTCTCCCAGCATAGTGGTTTGATGATATATATGGTATTTCTCCCCCAGCATAGTGTTTGATGATATATAAATGGTATTTCTCCCAGCATAGTGTTTGATGATATATATGGTATTTCTCCCCAGCATATGTTTGATGATATATATGGTATTTCTCCCAGCATAGTGTGTTTGATGATATATATGGTATTTCTCCCAGCATAGTGTTTGATGATATATATGGTATTTCTCCCAGCATAGTGGTTTGATGATATATATGGTATTTCTCCCAGCATAGTGTTTGATGATATATATGGTATTTCTCCAGCATAGTGTTTGATGATATATATGGTATTTCTCCCAGCATAGTGTTTGATGATAATATGGTATTTCTCCCAGCATAGTGTTTGATGATATAAATGGTATTTCTCCCAGCATAGTGTTTGATGATATATTTGGTATTTCTCCCAGCACTAGTGTTTGATGATATAGTATATGGTATTTCCTCCCAGCATAGTGTTTGATGATATATATGGTATTTCTCCCAGCATAGTGTTTGATGATATATATGGTATTTCTCCCAGCAGTAGTTGTTTGATGATATATATTTCTCCCATGCATTGTGTTTGATGATATATGGTATTCCTCCCAGCAGTGTTTGATTGATATATATGGTATTTCTCCCAGCATAGTGTTTGATGATATATATGGTATTTCTCCCAGCAGTGTTTGTTTGATGATATATATGGTATTTCTCCCAGCATAGTGTTTGATGATAATATATGGTATTTCTCCCAGCATAGTGTTTGATGTTATATATATGGTATTTCTCCCAGCATAGTGTTTGATGATATATATGGTATTTCTCCCAGCATAGTGTTTGATGATATATATGGTATTTCTCCCAGCAGTGTTTGATGATATATATGGTATTTCTCTACCCAGCATAGTGTTTGATGATATATATGGTATTTCTCCCAGCATAGTGTTTGATGATATAAATGGTATTCCTCCCAGCAGTGGTTTGATGATATATATATGGTATTTCTCCCAGCAGTGTTTGATGATAGATATGGTATTTCTCCCCAGCATAGTGTTTGATGATATATATGGTATTTTCTCCCAGCTTAGTGTTTGATGATAGATATGGTATTTCTCCCAGCATAGTGTTTGATGATATATATGGTATGGTAGTGTTCGATGATAGATATGGTATATCTCCCAGCATAGTGTTTGATGATATATATGGTATTTCTCCCAGCATACTGTTTGATGATATATATGGTATATGGCATTGTTTGATTGATATATATGGTATTTCTCCCAGCATAGTGTTTGATGATATATATGGTATTTCTCCCAGCATAGTGTTTGTTGATGATATAAATGGTATTTCTCACCCATGCATGTTTATGAGATCTATGGTATTATATATATATATGGTATTTCTCCCAGCATAGTGTTTGATGATATAAATGGTATTTCTCCCAGCAGTGTTTGATGATATATATTTCTCCCAGCATGAATGGTTTGATGTTATATAATGGTAGTTTCTCCAGCATAGTGTTTGATGATATATAATGGTATTTTCTCCCAGCATAGTGTTTGATGATATATATGGTATTCTCCCTCATCTACCAGCAGTGTTTTGATGATATATATGGTATTTCTCTCCCAGCATAGTGTTTGAATGATATATATGGTATTTCTCCCATCATAGTGTTTGATGATATATAATATTCTCCCTGGTAATCTCCCAGCATAGTGTTTGATGATATATAATGGTATTTCTCCCAGCATAGTGTTTTCCTCCCTGATATATATGGTATTTCTCCCAGCATAGTGTTTGATGATATATATGGTATTTCTCCCAGCATAGTGTTTTGATGATATAATATGGTATTTCTCCCAGCAGTGTGTTCGTTGATATAGTGTTTGATGATATATATATGGTATTTCTCCCAGCATAGTGTTTGATGATTGATATATGGTATTTCTCCCAGCATAGTGTTTTTTGATATCATGATATATATGGTATTTTCTCTCCCAGGCATAGTGTTTGATGATATAAATGGTATTTCTCCCAGCATAGTGTTTGATGATAATATATGGTATTTCTCCCAGCATAAGTGTTTGATGATATAAATGGTATTTCTCCCAGCATAGTTGTTTGATGATATATATGGTATTTTCTCCCCAGCATAGTGTTTGATGATATAAATGGTATTTCTCCCAGCATAGTGTTTTGATGATATATATGGTATTTCTCCCAGCATAGTGTTTGATGATATATTTCTCCCAACATAGGTTTTGATGATTTCTATATGTATTTCTCCCAGCATAGTGTTTGATGATATATATGGGTATTTCTCACCAGCATAGTGTTTGATGATATATATGGTATTTCTCTCCCAGCATAGTGTTTGATGATATATATGGTATTCTCCCAGCATAGTGTTTGATGATATATATGGTATTTCTCCCAGCATAGTGTTTGATGTATATATATGCATATATTTCTAATTCCCCCAGCAAGTGATTTGCATATAAAAATGGTATTCTCCCAGCTTAGTGTTTGATGATATATATGGTATTTCTCCCAGCATAGTGTTTGATGATATATATGGTATTTCTCCCAGCATAGTGTTTGATGATATATATGGTATTTCTCCCAGGCATGTTTGATGATATATTGGTGTTTCTGATGATATATATGGTATTTCTCCCAGCATGTGTTTGATGATATATATGGTATTTCTCCCAGCATAGTTTGATGATATGGTATAATGGTATTTCTCCCAGGCATTAGTGGTTTGATGATATATATGGTATTTTTCTCCCAGCATAGTGTTTGATGATATTATATGGTATTTCTTCTCCCAGCATAGTGTTTGATGATATAAATGGTATTCCTCTCCCAGCATAGAGTGTTTGATGATATATATGGTATTTACTCCCAGCATAGTGTTTGATTGATGATATATGGTTATGGTAGCCATTTCTCCCAGCATATATGTTTTTCTCCCAGCATGATGTTTGATGATATATATGGTATTTCTCCCAGCATAGTGTTTGATGATATATATGGCTATTTCTCCCAGCAATAGTGTTTGATTGATATATATGGTATTTCTCCCCAGCATAGTGTTTGATATATGGTATTCCTCACCAGCTTACCTGTATGATATATATGGTATTTCTCCCAGCAGTGTTTGATGATATATATATGGTATTTCTCCCAGCATAGTGTTTTGATGATATATATGGAATTTCTCCCAACTATAGACCCAATTGGTCAGCTACCCATGTTGATCATAGTACATTTGACTGCATGGCATATGATATAGATAACACAGACAAGACCACATTGTTACCGTTAATATCATTTCTTTGATATACACCAAAATGTTCAAAATTACTAGTGTCCGTCTTACATGGATCTGAATAATTAGTTAGATATTAAAGTAATGTGACCCATAAGAGTGTCCATAAGGACCATTTTTGACGTTTTAGAGGACTAGATTTAAAAAAGGTTTAAAATCATACTCTAACATGGTATTATAAACAAGAAGGATGGCAAGCTCACCAGACCTCATAAACCTTGATTGTCAGATATATGTATTGGTTAGTGGCCAGGAAGCGGCAGTAGTACATCGAAAAACCTGGAATAGTATCCGGACAACCGTTTGGTAACGGGCCAGGTACTCTCTGATTCTGGACTGACCACCGAGAAGCCACCCACTAACCTTATACTAATACAACAATTGTATATTCTATCTACTCCAAATATGGCTTTCCGTCCGATGGATTAAAGATGATGTGGCATACTAATACGAGAAACTTGGCGGACCGTCTGACGTGGGGAATTAAAGGTTTTTGCGGAAAAGGAACCTAACACTACTGTGTTGACACAAAAGAAACGTGCATTGCGTGATGGGCCCAAAAATACCAGACATATAACTTTCATAATTGTCTAGAGACTGGTGTCAGGGCCAGAGTATCTTCGTGCTACAATGTAAGAGTATGAGTATACCCGTTTTTTTATATTCATGGTTCATCTAATTCGTCTAAAAAAGGCATAAGGTCACTCTTGGTTGGTCCATAAATATATAATCTGGTAACCATTCTCAGATTCACCCGTGTTGTCCTTATGTTGCCAACAGATCTATAATTTAGATAGTCCATGGCATGGATGTACAACCGTCATTGATAGTAAGCTCTGGATGGGTTTATCGAGGATTGGTCCAGGGGTGGAATTTAACGTCATGTTGATTTGTTAAGCTCTGGAGTATCGATGATGAGAATAGGTCCCAGGGGTGGATATTACGTATGTGATAGAAAGCCCTTAGGATGTATAGAGTATGTTCTTCCGTTTCTTTACACGAGTAATAATATGTTCACAAAGCTATGATGGGACTTTGTGTCAGAAAAAAATAAATCAAACACTTTTCACAAGTATTCCTGTTTTATTCGACATTAATATTACAAACTGCAGTCCAATCGAAAATTTTTCGGCTCCACAAAACTGGTCAATCGTGGTATACCTAAGCCAGAGTCATATGGACCTTTGGACCCTCCCGCCATATTCTCACTAATATGGCGGTTACCGGGAGATGGACGGAAGGCTCCTTCCCGTAGTACCAACTCAGAGGACGACTTGAACCTCAATAGTTGCCAAATCATGTATCTTAGTTTGGGATCCTGATTAAGGATGGCCCCATCGGTGGGTAGTCACGTGGCCCTTATGCCATGCCTCTTTAAATCTAGTAACCCCCTCAGAGTTAAGACGCGATGGAATTACTGTAAGGCTGTCACGTTAACTAAGCCTATGTTTTGCAGATTACCGTCCCGATGGATGGGTACATCAAGAACGTTCATTCACGATGTAAAATGTTTGAGGAGTTTGTGGAGATTAAAACGTGGTAATTTGGCATCCGTAACCCAATCAAAATTGGGGTTTAGTCCTAGAACTATATACACAAACGAACCTTTGAGTTGCAGACGTGTTTCAAAAGTTATTTATTGTGAGCGTGTGGATGCATTGCAGCGGAAATCGGGATCTGGCGAAACCTAGGGGTGAAACCCTTATGTTCCCGTCGAAGGCACAATTTTTCATAAGTGTGTCGGAACACGATCATCCTCGTATGAAAAACAGACAGACCGTAACATGCACGTTCTACGTTTTTAGTTCCTACACCCTGTATTACACGCGAGTGCAGATCGCCAGTCAAGAGTCACAACATACTATATTTTAGATTCATTCCGCGCAATGTAAACATGCATTCTGGGAAAGTTTTTGTACCGCAGGCAACCAATCGGACTCGTTAGAAAATACAGGAACACAAGATAAGTGTGAGGAGACAACACTGGTCGTCTTACGTGCCAAAGATATGAATGGTCACTGTTGGAGCTAGATAGGCGGCAGCAGGTACAATTTGATAATACGATTGGTCAGCTTATATAACAGTGAAATCTGTCCACGTGACGTAGTGCTATAGATATTTTGTTTGGCAATATCATATTTGTGCCTCTTGATTGACGGGCCATAACTCTAAAGGTCAAATCAGCCGATAGTTGTCTAACACAAACCAACGTCTTGCGGCTAAGAAACACGATTATATGATAAATTAATCACCTCGTTCAGATATATATCGATGATAACCATATCGCCAAACTATTGCCATACTGGCGAACAGACGGATTTCTCGATAATTCAAGTTAGGTCCCTTGCTGAGATAAGAAATAAAATGTCAATTTGCAAGTATAATAAGCTTAAACCGAGCCAAGTTTGAAAGCTGGTAACCATAGGTCAAGCAATGTTTTTTTTTAACGTTTTTTTTTTTTTCAATTTCACAGGCAATATTTGACTGTTTTTTGGACAATTGTTGTGTGCATCGCCAATACAATTCAAGTACAATCTACAGCCAAAATAGAGGACACAAATGTTCATTCCAAGTGCATGGTATATCTTGTCTGGTGTGCAGGTGCATATGGACTGTTCATTTGCCTAAAAGTACTGCATTGTGTCGAGGTCGAAGTTCTAGTTGATATGCCTCATTAATGGATTATGGTTTCTGGAAATAATTTCTAAAAAAAATATTTTGATAAAAACTAGATTATTTTCGTAATCTTAAAAAATTTACTTTCGCTAAAACGGTTGTTAGTTGTTTTTTTTTAATCCAAGTCCGACCTCTCGCGGATTAAGTTCGTCCTTACATTGGATTCTCGATGGTTCTAGCTCTATTCACGCTTATACTGGGGATACCATAGACCTTGCTTAATTCGAGGACTTAATTTCAAGGTAAAACTCTTTCATTAATAAATCCAAATAAAAGAAGTTACTACTTCGAATATCTCGATTAATTTAAAAAATAACTCCAAGTTATGTTATGGCATCTCACTACTTTTTATTTACACAAGGTTGGTCTGTAATAGTTATAAAAACTATAGGAAATGAACTAGATGTACAGGAAACGTTTATCGTAAAAGATATTGACCTCAGAGTCAAACAAAAATTACACAATCGGCATAATATTTTTTTGAATTTGGTGACTATACAATAATCAAAGCAAGCAGATTACATTTGGGATCAATATTGTTTCCCAGTAGCCCCCCCCCCCCCTTGTAGGCCCTATGACCTAGTATTATTTAATTTTAAACTATTATTTTTATATAGAGCTTAATCTTAACAGGCTAACCGATGACCTAAAAAAGTTCTTCAGTTCTACATATTAAATTAATTTAATAATGTGTAATCTTCAAATAAACCAATACAACTTTTAATGAACCATGTAAAATAAACTTTCGTATTCAGAATATTGAAAATCTGCAAATACATAACAAATATTTTAGTAGTCCTTTTTTAGTATTCTTTTTCAGATATTTTCCTACGATATCAATACCAGCTTTATTTATCGAAATTGTTAACATAGGGGTCTTGGTTAGGCTGGAGACATAGCGTTTGAAATGGGAAACGGTATCCCATTACGGCACTAGCATTTTCAAGGTTAAGTTATTGTGACTAGAACATATTCTTTGACTCAGTTGGTAGAAAATGCTTGGATATTGTAAAGGGGCATCCACCACTTTTTTTTCATAATGTAATTTGAAGCGTTGATGATTTGCTATTTAATAAATATGTGTAACACATGGCTACTCAATTGTGTGAGGACTTTTGGATATTTTGTTGCGATCGGTTTTAATTTTGTGTACATTTTAATGTTTTCGTTTTTCCGTTTGTGTTTAGTGGAACGTGTTTTTACTGTGTTGCTGTTTTGTATCCATATACCTGTTTCTTATACAAAACTTCGGTTACGTTTACTCTGATCTTAACACTTATTAATGATTAAAATGGACCGTCACGTGTCAGGGAGTGATAATGTGGTAAGTGGAGTGGGCCAGCGGGACTTCAAAATCAAAGGTTTACACTTGGTATTATTTGGGTCAGGTCGGTAATGGGCGTAATAACTTATGTCCTTGGATACAAGACTTAGCTTGTGTGAATGACATGTATCAGGTGGAGTTTTTCTTACAAAGTTATATTGACTTGTATAATGTTAAAACAAGGTTCGTACCACATTGAATAACTAATCTTCTTCACCTGTTCCAAGATTTTTATTTTTATCACATTATTAAGTTGGTTTTCTTCCACGAATTTTGCGATCAATTTTCATTCTCTGTATACATATTTCGTTTTTGTATATCGTTGTTTTTTATATAAGAAGTAATGAGTTTCCAACGATCATACCAATTTATCTGGTAACCAGAAACAAGTCCCCATATTAAATACAAAATAGACAAATTGATCTTACAATAACTTATATTAAAGTTACTGACGTCAACGCACCAGACGCAAAATATACCAAACCTTCAAAAGGGAAATTTTATGTTTGCGGAAAACGCACCGCAAATGTGCGGAAAATCCATTGAATGCTCACCATTTGAATCATTCTATCAGAATGCGTTGACACCTGCAAAGATATTTATGGAAATCAAAAGTCAAGCATTAGAATAACTCTCCGCCAAAAAAAAAAAGGTTGAAACTAAAGTAACAATAGGTAGATAGTCATTTTTCCACAGGGGGCCAACTCAATGAAAATGGATATTGTCATACAATTTTTGTATTTGGTGGATGGACTGATGAGTATATATGACAGCCATGTGATTTTTTTTTCAGAAGATATGAGATTTTTGAAAAATTATTAAAAAATTCGGGATATTTAGTACTATACAAGTCTATGTTTTATAGTAAAAAAAAATACAAAAGGAAACTTACAATAAGTATAAGAGAGAATTTAATATGTTTTCTGAAATACGTTTTTCAAGAATCTTAAAATTTCGCTGGGCCGTATACAGAGGTGAAATTGTGGGGACCGCAATGCACCCTAGGAGAGATTGAGGTCAGGGCTATCGATTTTTTGCCAGTTTGATTGGTCGATATAAGAAGTTACCGGAAGGGCAAACCCCCTACTGACGAGATTGATGATGTCGTCTGCGCTGCTCCGTCTGCTGTAAATAGATTTCTGGTTGCCGTTTTTGTGCGTTCTGTCATGCTTGATTTACGTTATACAATGAGAACTTGTGACATACACTTATTATACGCAGTTGATTACCTTTTAAAACTATGACTAATCTGGTGATAGACGAGCCCTTGACAACATTTGTTGGTCGTGTTTTACATTTGTAATTTACTTATGTGACAATAATCACAGTATTATGAAAATGTAGATGTTATTTATTGACGATTTTTACCACCAGTACAATGGCAACATGATCGCTTTTTAGATAACTTACGTTTTTCAATCAAGACAAAAACTGCTTTGTCTAATATAAATTTATGTCGTGACAAGTATTATAATTATTTAAAACTTGTCAATTTTAATGTATAATCAAGTATTGTCAAATTCCAATGATAACATTTGTGTATTACCAACGGGATATTGAAAATCTCTCATTTTTGGAATTCTACACAAAAAAATAACAAATTCTAGTATTATTTTGATCAATCCGTTAAATTCAATCACCAGTGAACAAGTTCAAAAATAATTCAAAATTCTCTGTGTATATGTCCAGACATTCAATCAAGACTCCGGGATCATGAAGAACTGCGCAAATTTTGTCATCATAATCATACATTTTATGTTGGACATCCAGAACATTTTTAAATGACCATGTTGTTTCGTCTTTTTCTACATTATCAGAAAGCATGCACAACACAGTGTCAATTGCACTCTATCTTTAGAGCTCTGCCACTTCAATGGAAGAAAAAAGAGTAAAGACAGAGGTAAAATTACTCACAAAAAGTAATTTTTATTTATAATATATAAAGGGACCCAATACAATTAAGTTTTTAGTACAACAAAAAGTCACTTGAGGTGTAATCAACATATTTAGATGCATGTATAAATGCAAAAGAGTTTGTAATATTATTATTTTAATGATTTTTGATCCTTAATCAAAAACTTTTACAGACACACAGTATTAGCACTGACTAAAACTGATGGTAAAAAAACTATTGAATCCAATTTCTTGCAATCTTTTGAAGGACCAATTTGTTTCCATAAAATCCTCATTATGTAGAACAAACATCAAATTGAACTTTAAAAAGCGTCCCTCAAATAAGGCCAATGAAAGTTCCTACCTGTCAATCATAAGGCCAATTATTCAAGAACTTTTGACTAATGGCAAATTTCCAAAAACTGTTGTGTTTTTTTCAAAACTGAAGTGGTGTGGTTTTGCATATGAGGAATGTGTAAGGACAAATCCAGAGTTGAAAAACCCAAGGTGCCTCAGTTTCATTCACCATGTGCATCTGATGTGAGTTGATTTTAAAAAATTACCTTAAAACGTCTGAAATCAAACACTGTTTGCAAAGTATATTGATAACATAAAAGTCAAACAATTTGAAACTCAAGTTTCACATGATTATTACGCAAAGTCAATCTTAATTAATTTGCAAAAGAATTCAAATAGAGAAACCTACATAGTCTAATTCAAGTAAAGGCGAAATCGAGGTCTTAAAAGGGGACAGGGGACGATTACGTGGTCAAATACGGTATCCAAAGTATAAAATATCATCACCAACCTTTGATTTTGGTGAACTTAATATAGACATGGAAAAAACAAACAGGTGTTTTGATTACAAGGAATGGTATAGTTATTGCATTGATTTTACTTCACTTTGCATTTACTTTTTTGTATTTCTGAATGAATTATCATAACATGTGGAGTACATGGATAGCAGAACTTCGGCGAAAAATATGGCAAATACAGTATATTGTATAACTTAAATTGTCTTCACATGATACTGCAAAAATTGTTTGATAGAAGTATAATCCTTGTTTAAATATGATTATGAAATGAATTGCATTGCTATAAAGATGTTTCAAAATTGATCAGCTCACAAATGTAACAGGTTATATTCAAAATCAGTAATAAGGAAAAAAAAAAAAGTTTCAATGTGATTGCCTTTAGCTTAATGTGCTCTTGAAATTGAACATGTGAAAGTGTTTTTAAGTGTAATAATCCCTTCAGAGGAGATATTATCATGTTAAGTATATATGATAGAATTTATATGTTTAAACAAAGTGACGTGCTATTGTATTGGGAGATGAAAGGTGATGTTTTGAACCCAATGGAGAAATTCGTTTGTTATTTGCCACAGAGTCAACCTACAGCATGGGGACAGATGTGGAAGACATAAGGAGAATAATTCATGTTAGGTGTACCTTCATCATTGGAAAGTATATGTACAAATACTGTGACACAACATTTCATAGTCATTATTCACATGCTCAACATTATAAGAATAGAATAACAAAATCATTAGAATAATAAAGTAAAAGAAAACTATACTTTGGTTTTCACACAACACACTGTTTCTTTTTGGAAGGTCTTCTCATTAAGACCCATATTTGACGTCATTAATTTTGTAAGCACAATTTACGCCATTTTTTTTTTCTTTCGAAAAGTATGACTTTAAATACGCTCGCAAACACACGACGCCACATGTACAATCAGTGCAAGTCTTCTTCTCTCAAATACTAGCTGCTAACCAAGTAATCCTGACATGTACCGTATTCGATCCAGTAATTGCCCACGTCCCTATTAGCGCCCCCGCCCCCCCCTTTTGAATTCCTCAATTTCAACTGCCCCGGGACGTAAATAAAGACTAAAATTATCAAAACTTAATAGGTTTGCACTTTGTTTTTGCAATAACTTCTTTTTATTAAGCATTTTTTTTTTAATTTTTCAGTTTATTTCTAAACACCCTGTGAGCTTATTGGGTCGAATACGGTAAGCAATATTCTCAATTTCGTAATTATTATCTTGTAGGTTTGTGAAGTCATAGACAGAAAATGGAAGGGAATCATAGACTTTTATATAAGTTCTTAGATACATTGGTTCAAAATATTACCTTTCAATTTGTTTCTCTACATATCATTTATTTTTTAACTATGTGTATTTACAGAAACTAATATTTTTAATATCTATTTACACTTCACAGCATATTCTACAAGAAGTAGGACGAGCAGGGCAGAGATGGGCAAATGGCTGAGGCAATTACATATTTTAACAATAGTGATATTGCTACAAATGTACCAATTGACCAGGCAGTTAGGGATATCTGCTCTACAAAGTTATGCCGATGGGAATTCCGGTGTTCCTACTTTGACTGCAATAAGGATGATTACCCTCAACTCCATAACTGCTGTGACACCTGTAGCGGACACTGCCAGTGATAATTTTGTGTCAGATACCGACTACATGTATATGTATGATAACTCTGAAATTACTAACAGATGAGATCTCTGTTAATGCAGACATTGCTAGTATTATATACAGTATCCTGTTGGGATATTTCTCTGAGGAGAATGCAGTCCCGTAAAGTGCCAAATCTATCTTTTTTATACCGGATTAACAACAGAATTAGCGCATTAGTTGCAAACAAATAACCCTGTTTATGATACCAAACACTCTGTTTTATGTAAGGCAGAACAATATGAGTGAAAGGTATGCAGACAACATTGCAAGTATCGTAAAACATGTGAGCAATGTTGGTCCAAAATAATGATAACGGGTATTTACATTTTACAGTGCATGAAATGAGTACAGACGGTCAAACCAAGAAGCCACGTTGCTTTATTTAAACATTTTTAGTGACTTCTTCAGACACAATTTCAACTGCACATATTTATAAAGTATTAAAAAAACAATAATTATCACAGTGCACACATTCTGTTGCAAATAATTTAATAAAAAACATCATAAATACTTCTCATGTTACTAAAATGATTTTCAAGCAGCTAATTCATCAAAACATGTGGTTTTCAATTCATCATTGAAGAAGGAAAAAAAAGATAAAATAAGAACTTAGTTAATTGGTTTAGCTAAAAAAGTGTGTTCATCCATCTAAACCTTAGATATTTAATCTTAACTGGAGCACTGGATTATCCTATGTATAATACTATTATCTTATTTAATTTCCTAATTCTGTACGACTACACGTGTCCTACTTCTGATCCACTCATGAAAGTGATCACCATTAGGTAATCCAACATTGTTTTGGGCATCTTTGAGAATGAATTATGGTATCTTCCAGGTTGTTTCTGGAAGGGCTGTACCTGCTGCAAGTCCTTTCCCAGAACCAGTTCGTCAAGGAGAAACAAAATATGAACCCTTTTGGTGTTTTTGGCCCTTTCATTAACATTTGACTGTGAATCGTATCATTCTGATAGGGATTTTAGGCATGAAAGACCTCTTGTGCGCATTGCGATGTTGCTTGCTGATTTGTTTGAGTACAAAATGTTTCGTATGTTTCTTGATGTCTTTGACGAGGTACTCCATCTGTGAGATCCGCTGGAATATGTTTCTCCTTAATTTGAATGTGTTTGACGAGGAACTCCATCTGTAGATCCGCTGAATATGTGAATGTCTTTGACAGAGGTTACTCCATCTGTAGATCCGCTGGAATATGTGAATGTCTTTGACGAGGTACTCCATCTGTAGATCCGCTGGAATATGTGAATGTCTTTGACGAGGTACTCCATCTGTAGATCCGACTGGAATATGTGAATGTCTTTGACGAGGTTACTCCATCTGTAGATCCGCTGGAATAATGTTTCTGAATGTGTTTTGACGAGGTACTCCATCTGTAGATCCGCTGGAATATGTGAATGTCTTTGACGATGGTACTCCATCTGTTAGATCCGCTGGAATATGTGAATGTATTTGACAAGGTACTCCATCTGTAGATCCGCTGGAATATGTGAAAGTCTTTGACGAGGTACTCCATCTGTAGATCCGCTGGAATATGTGAATGTGTTTGACGAGGTACTCCATCTGTAAGATCCGCTGGAATATGTGAATGTGTTTGACGAGGTACTCCATCTGTAGATCCGCTGAATATGTTTCTCATGAATGTGTTTGACGAGGTACTCCATCTGTAGATCCGCTGAATATGTTTCTGAATGTGTTTGACGAGGTACTCCATCTGTAGATCCGCTGGAATATGTGAATGTCTTTGACGAGGTACTCCATCTGTAGAATCCGCTGGAATATGTGAATGTCTTTGACGAGGTACTCCATCATGTAAGTAGATCCGCTGGAATATGTGAATGTCTTTGACGAGGTACTCACATCTGTAGATCCGCTGGAATATGTGAGATGTCTTTGACGAGGTACTCCATCTGTAGATCCGCTGGAATATGTGAATGTCTTTGACGAGGTACTCCATCTGTAGATCCGCTGGAATATGTGTGAATTTGTTTGACGAGGTACTCCATCTGTAGATCCGCTGGAATATCGTGAAATGTGTTTGACGAGGTACTCCAATCTGTAGATCCGCTGGAATATGCGAATGTCTTTGACGAGGTAAACCATCAGTAGAGTCCGCTGGAATAATGCGAATTTGTTTGACGAAGGTACTCCATCTGTAGATCCGTCTGAAATATGTGAATAGTGTTTTACGAGGTACTCCATCTGTAGATTTCCCTGGAATATTTGATGTGTTTGACGAGGTACTCGTATACTCCATCTGTAGAGATCCGCTGGAATAGTAATGTGTTTGACGAGGTACTCCATCATGTAGATCCCTGGAGATATGTGAATGTGTTTGACGAGGTACTCCATCTGTAGATTTCCTGCTGGAAAATGTTAATGTCTTTGACGATGAACTCCATCTGAAGATCATCGAGCTGGAATCTTTGAATGTCTTTGACGAGGTGGTACTCCATACAGTAGATCCCCTGGAATATATGTTCTGTGAATGTGTTATGACAGAGGTACTTCCCATCTGTAGATCCGCTGGAATATATGTGAATGTGTTTTAGACGAGGTTACTCCATCTGTAGATCCGCGTGGGAAATATTGTGATTGAATGTCTTTGACGATGGTACTGCCATCTGTTAGATCCGCTGGTAACTATGTTGAATGTGTTTTGACGAGGTATACGTCCATCTGTTATATCCGAGGGATATAACCGCTGGGAGTAAGTGAATGTCATTTGTCTTTGACGAGGGGTTACTTCCATCTTGTAGAAACCGCTGGAAATAATGTGAAAGTCAGATTGACGAGGGGTACTCCCATCGTGTAGGATCCTCGTGGAATATAGTGAATGGTCTTTGACGTGGTACTCCATCTGGTAGCATCCGCTGGACATAATCGGTGCGAAATGGTCTTTGACGAGGGTACTCCCATCTGTTAGTGATCCGCTGGAATATGTGAATGTTGATTTGATTTGGTACTACTCCGTCAGTAATCCGATGTTACTGTGAATGTTAATGACGATGTACCTAGATCCGCTGATTCGTCTGGAATATGTTGAATGTGTTTTGACGCATGGTACTGTTTACTCCATCTGTAGATCCGCTGGTATTATGTGAATGTGTTTTTGACGAGGTTACTGGCCATACTGTAGTATGTCGCTGGAATATGTTGAATGTGTTTTTTCGACGAGGTACGTCAATCTGTAGATTCCGCTGGAAAATGAGATGTGTTTGACGAGGGTACTACCATCTGAGAGTTCCGCTGGAATATGTGAATGTTGTTTGACGAGGTACTCCATCCGTAGTAGATCCGCTGGAATATGTGAATGTGTTTTGACGAGGTACTCCATCTGTAGATACCGCTGTGAAAATGGTTGAAAGAGTGTTTGACGATGTACTCCATCTGTAGATCACGCTGAGAATAGTGTGAATGTGTTTTGACCGAGCGTGTACATGGCCATCTGTATGATCCGCTGGAATATGTTAATGTCTTTGACGAGGTAACACCATCTGTAGATCCGCTGTTGAATATGTTGAATGTGTTTTGACGAGTACTCCATCTTGTTAGATTCCGACTGGTATATTTCGTAGAATTGTGTTATTGACGAGGGTAATCCATCTGGTGATCCGCCTGGATTGTTATATGTGAATGTGTTTGACGTGGTACTCCATCTGTAGATCCGCTGGAAGTATAGACGAGGTACACCATCTGTAATCGCTGTAGATCCGAGGAATATGTGAATGTGTTTGAACGAGCTAGGTACTCCGTCTGTAGATCAGGCTGCACCATTTGTGTTTACAAACAAAGAATGAACAACTTTTGTTGATTCATTCTCTGAGAGTAAACCCAGATGCTGCACCAAGAACCTATGGCACTCGAGTGCATATTTACTGTTATTTTTTTTGCCTTGAATATTACCATACATTGTTTCATAACTCTTATGAGTCTGTCCCTATTAGGTAACTTGCATACGTCTATAAGTTCCTTATAGACTAAGGACCAATTTCAATAACAACATTTGCATAATTGAAGACAGCATCTGGTACATGAATGTCTGGTGAAGTTGCCTGCTTTTTAATAATAGGCACATACTGGATAATTTTGCCCCTCCGAGATAGTATCCAAGGTTACAACTGTCCATCATCTGGAAGGAAATAGAATTGACCGATCGCCAGGCGATAATATAGCCAAGCTCACAAACGCACGTGTTGTCTTATTCATTCAAAAGCAAACATCGTCCACACAATACAAACAATACAAACAAATACGTGCGGGTTTTTGGAATTGACATCTTGGCGATCCGTCAATTCCTGATGGATTTGTATTACTGAGACTTATAGTTGTGATCAATTTAATGTTATATCAATAATAATAGACGACTTCATTATTTCAAGCATTAAAAAATTAAGTTTACAAGAAGAAAAGCCATTCATTTATTATCTTTATATTTAATATTTGATGAATTAATTTTGGTACATTCAAATAGTCAATATTTTCATCATGTACATGTACAGTTAATTTTGTGTTTTACTCTATTTCTAGTTATTTCATGAAACAAGATGTCGCCGCTTTGTTCACCAATGACATCTCTTTTGCATGCGTTTGGCGATCAATTCCATTTGGACATGTTAGATTCATAGATTCATAGTCAACAAGTTGACCAACGCGTTGTGAAATTACCCTATTTTTCTTCACCTTGAATATTGAAGAAAGTTTAAGTATTGAAAGGTAGAGTTTCACCATGATGAAATAGTAATAAACTAAGAATATTTGAAAATTCTATCACAATCGCGATCAGAAGATATTAATCTTCTAATCACTTTGTCAAATGCAATTCAGCGCATACAAGTATATGGTGAGTGGACTAGTTTGCCGATTTAGAGCTTGAACAGGAAATTAGCTTGACCAGGAAAATACTTCTATAAAATTTTTAGAAGGTTGGGAAAGTCAAGCCTCTTACGTAGCAACATCGACCGTATGTCCGCACCCATCTTTTCAAAACGAAACGACAGGCAAGCAACGTGCCAAACACAAAGTCTGATGTATTGTGACATGGCCTAGTGACCTGTTTTGGACACGGCATGTGTTTTGGTGAAAATTAGTATTACAATACAACATAAATTGGAAGTCGCGGGGTCGTTGAAGACTGGTTTGTAATTATCATTATAATCTACTAAAAATTTTACTTCGGTTGAACTTACATACGCTTCGACTAGATCTAGTCATCACACTATGATAATACAGTATGCCAGCTTATGGGTCATGTCGGACTGATTGTGATTTATAATGTTTGTGCGCTTGCGCATGATGTGTTATTGAAATTTGTTAATACTTGCCACAGTGTGCGTATATGCCGATGACAACGCTCGTTGGTTATGCGACACGGGTTGGGATGTTGGTAGCTACTAAGTAGGTATCGTTTACACGAGGGTAACCGAACGAACCGACTGAGAAACCAGAACGGATACCTGTGGGCAGTGTATCCCTTGAGATGGATGGCTTCTTGTTTCTTATTTAATGCTTACATTCATCTCACTGGAATCTTCAAATCCATATAGGATTTACTAGCGGTGCTATCTCGACATCTTCGATTGTATTTTTTTCTCCTTGCAATTTGTGTGGCCAGATTTCAAGATATAAATGGTTTTTTTTATCTCGCCCACTTTATCGTTTCTTTTTTGGTTCATGCAGTTATTGGATTACTTTTAGTTACTTTTAGTGGCGGGCAACAATCAAGTATGCGCCATCGCGCTAGAACCTTCGAAAAACTCAGTCTTACCATCGCAGCATTCATTTGCATTACTTGCATTTTGTATTGTCGTGGACACCGTATATTAAAGCAAGAACTTATCCAGTTCATGTTTTAGTTGTCAAGATAAAAAATTGTGCAATCTCAAAACGCATGAGATAGAAAATTTAACCTTGATGGGTTATTTTTAATTATGTCCTTAATCTCATCTGTTCTTCAGTCTTATCTTATTAATGGTATAGCATTTCATCAAAAAAAATATTTTTTTGGTTTCGGGCGGACCGAAACCCTAATGTACATTTTATTGCAACGTTTAAAATATTCTATTTTATATGGAGATATTTTCTTAGTAAACAGTGTCTAGAATTTCGCGGGTTTATCGCGCTGAATTTCCATTTCTTTTAGACACACATTATTTGATGATGCTGAAATGGAAGGACAGAACGCCCCCCCCCATGAATAAAATGGATGAGTGTCAGTTTACCAATGTCAATAAATTGAACATATTTGATTTGTATAAATAATACTTCAGATTTTAGCGTTGTTCTGTTTCCAGAGTCTAAGTACTTCAGTACCCCGGAACTTTGTAACAGATTGTGGATGCTGGATAATAAAGTCCTGCTGTCAGCGAGATCATATTTCATCTCTTATCGTTGTGACTGACAGTACAAGAGTCGTTATATGAATTACAAAATAATGGAATCCATGTTCTTGTTTTTGAATTACCCATCATCATTTTCAAACTTTGAGGGAACATGTTTCTTCAGCGGGGAATAGATGTCTTCCATCCCGAAGAAAGTTTTCGAACCATTTCAACTAAATTTTGCATCAACGAAGCTAATGATGAAGTCTTTGTCTTATAAATATAATTGAACACAGACTTTCAATGTTTGCAAGATTAGTCAAATTGACGGAAATATGTAGCAGTTCGTGTCAACTCCTCAGTCCAAAACGGTACGTGTTTACTCATCCTTTTACAAAACCAAAGAATTAACAATGAACATGATGCTTTCAGACAGAAAAGTTAGATATATGTGCAATTGAATATAACATTTAGACAATATCACATTTACAGTTAATGGCCCCGTGTAAACACAGAAAACATACGAAAAGTGTATGTTCGTGTATACTACCAATTATACTACGAGAATCAAAACTTTGGTCCGAATGTTACAGAAAAGTACAGAGCGTTTGCAATACACAGCTAAGGTATCGGTTTGTCTAGAATTATGTATGGTATATGCTCGTCACTCTAAAATGCCGATACATAGAGTATTTTCATTGACTTACCTCTTTTTCTGCCAAAACTGCTGGCGGCCGCCATTTTGATTCGCGTAACACATCAACTACAGACAACGTGATTCCCCACCGTGTTATAGGCCTATACTATATGAGATATCCAATGTACCGAAACCGAAACGACCTGATACCCTTTTATCGCAATCAACATATATCTTACATATTATATGCATTGAAAATTAAGGATCGGCATTGTTTTTGAATATTAATATCATGTTGGCTTGTCATAATATACGTATATTTACTGAATAACAGTCTCATACTACGAAAGTGAATAGATATCGTAGAACAATTAGCTCATGATGATTGCGTATATTGTTCAGTAAACACATGGTACTCAATTAAATTACGTCACGATTAACGTGCAACTATTTTAAATAACTAATTGTGCGATATGCTAATCATTAAACTAGCCAATACAGTTTTTGAGAAACATTTCCGGAGGATTTCGGAGCCATATCTCGGCGAGGAGTGATCGGTATGTAAATCGGCCACACCTGCACATAATCATGATTCAACTTACAGTTCTAAATGTCGTCAACCAGTTCACATAATCGGACTCACTAGGCATGACTAGTAAGACTTGAGCTGTATGACGGAACACATTGAGTTAATTTACAAGTTTAATTATATGAATGTGAACGTGTTTTGTGTCTATCTGATAACTGATGGTTGGTTAGGTTAATGAAATTTTATACCTACATTATACATTTTTTCTAAACGTTCACGTTATCAACCAGCCGATTTGATAGATCGTTAATATTCAATGTAAGAAATCAAATTTGATATGGTATTCAAAAATATCTTTTAGTATTGTTCTTCTCATCGATATTCATGTATGCTTGGAGACAAGATATTGTTGAAACACTGCGCATGAAGTGCTATTGAAACTCGGAATAATTAGTTGTTATAATTACATAGACTTTAGGTAGGATTGTTTTTGATGTATTTGTGACAAAAGGAAAATATTTAGATAATGCTGTTTTTGAAGTGTAATTATATATATTCAAATCTTGTGTTGCTATGTATTTTTTTCAAAATCATGTTCGCAGTGTGACTTGATTATAGACATTTGTCTATATAAAATGTTTCTATGTTAAAACTATAGTGGTATGTTTTGCTCAGTGTAAACATTAATATTATCTTACAAAACGATCACATGTAGCTCACATTTCAGTATCTATTCTAAGAAATTACAAGAAATAGATTATCTTTCTCATCAATTAAAAAATAGAAAACCTTCCAAAAGATGGTATTTGTGAAATGTAAATGGTTTGTATGTGTCAAAAATTTAGTGAATTTGAGCAAATGTATTGTTCTTAGTTGTGAAAAACGTTAAAATAAGTTTTAATTATGTGAATTATGATAACATGCACTGAAATTTTGAAGAGAACGGCTCATGTATAATGATCGATTGATAAGTTACAAATTAGTGCCGTGTTTCGTTATTTTTCTATCATTATAATGTATTAGATAATGATATAAATTCTTCAAAATAACATAAACAAAATCACACGCTCTAATATACATTTGCAGTTGAAAGTAAACATATGTGTCCCCGTTATAAACATTTTTTGTAACGAGGAAGAACATCGTTTAGACTGGAAAAGAGACCGTTTGATTGCAGTGGGCCGATATTGAACTTGGGATAATAAGCCGTTTTTAAACAGTGGGAAAAAGAAAAAAAAAGGAAGCCGTTTAAACTAGGGAAATAAGGATATCAATTATTACCGAAAGAGTTCGTTTAGATACATATCATAACCTACATCGTTAGTAATAAGCAGAAAATTTTTGTGACGATGTTAACCATATTCAAGCAAGAATCTGAATTCGATATAGATATGCACTAACACATGTGACAAAGCAAGGCAATACAGACCCAATGTGATAATTTAAAGATGGAAAATCTAGACATAATATTTGAATGAAACAGGAAAATATGTGGGAAAATCGTAAATGTGTCAAGAACGAAGTTGGGTTGGTGAAGCGATCATTCTCCGGTCGTAACCTGATGGTTTTATAAAACATTTCTATTTTTCTCGTGACAATGTGGCGATGGTCAAGACTAAACCAATTATCTGTCCTCTCTACACCACTGACCTGTCATGCACCTGTCAGCGTGTGGGTGTGAAAATCTGGCACTGTATGACTTAGTATTTTTACTATGTATAGCCTAACAAATTCGTGCGCGGACAACACATATTGAGTGAGAAATGTGTAACCAAAATTAGACTACTAAAAAAAAAATATCTTTGAATCTGTGGACAATAACCTTGCCACAATGTGTCAGCAAAAACATTGTCGAATGATATCGACGTGTAACGAAAATCTTCTGATATAATGGCGCAAGAAATGCAAAATGAAATATTATTGTCATAGATTTGTAACTACATAAATCGTTGTCAACTAACAGGTGAGGAGTAGTTCTTTGTATTATTAATACATGCTCAACTATAATAACATATATGTGGGTTTACTAGCTGGGATTATGCTGCCGGTATGGAGATACACTGACAGTATTCAGATTATTTCAGTAACTAGACCAATACGAGAGGTACATGAAGGTCAACGCATGATTTGATGTCATCCAGAATAAAGTAAAATTAGAAGGCTCGGTGTAGGCGATTCCGAGACGAGAGGACACTTATCAAAATGTACTGAGTTAGCATAAAAGAGTCAGAGGCAAGGAAGGAGTTTCAATAGGGATTACATTTACAGCTGTATTGTACCTGATCACCGATGAATCATTTGACTACAGTCCAATTCTGCTTCTTTTGTACGGTAGTCCTCCCTCTTATTTGCAAGTCTGTTGCCACTTGAGGACAAACAACGTAATTAAAAAAAAAATTATGAAGTTACATGTAAATATGTAATGAAACAGGATTAGTTTGAAGTAAAGTTTATAATATAAGTGTATTCTGCAAAGTGCATTATTTGTTGTTGAACATTGCTTTTTTCAGCCTGAAAGAGAAGACGTATACAAAAGGCAAAAAGAGAAGTAGCAGTTGATCTCGTCTATAGAGACAAGAAAATCCCATAAAATACGAAGTGTTGAACATCTTTTAGAGAGGTGACACTGTACATGTATGTAGCAGGCGTCTACTTGGTGGTTTTAAAAGGAAATGAAGCTTCCACGCGGAAAGTAATCCAATGACTGAAGTTTATTACTCATAAAAACACCCTAAAATAACAAATAACAACAATTTAATGTACAATATAGATGGCGTAGTTACATGTAAATACAGTATAATGGAACAATCCATTTACAATAAACATGACGGATGTACGCACCGAGCACAAGCTACTAGCTCACACTAAACCAATACGATTGCTCTAACGCAGCTCTTACTGAATAGCTCAGTCGCTATTAATAGTACGATAGTACGCTTAACGCTTACAGCAATACGTTACATTGGTAAATTAACTTAAAATAATTTAATGCTACTACTAACAGTTACAACATAGGAGAATTCACAAAACCTACCTCTACTACAAACAGTTACAACAGAGGAGAATTCACAAAACTTACCTCTTCATGAATGAAGAGGGCCTGACTCCCGGGAACACCCATGCATCGTATGGAACGTGCGCACAAAACGCTACAATTTAACAAATGACAAAATAGTAAAAAAAACACATAAACGTACTGGCGTCGGACGTCTAGCAGATTGTATAAACCACAGACTATGAAATGCATAAAGCTTACAATTACCAGAATAATCAAAACACAAATATTACAATCGATACAATTTGGCGGGAAATACAAATACTAATCAATTAGCGAATTTACTCTCCAAATACTTCTGATTTACAGATGAAACAAAAGATATAAATAATATAATTAAACATAATCTTTATATAGATAATTCATAAATAAAGTACTTACATAGTAATGGAGCTGATCTTTCTGAAGTACGCTCTAGATCAAGATCTACATATAGTCATGTATACATGTACGTCCTTCCTCTACGACGGCCAGTAGAAGAGTGACGCTACCCTAAAAAACGCGGGTGCGCAATGACCCATGGTCACTCTCAATATAAAAATAGATATAACCTCTGAACCCTGGCAGACAGGTTTGTACAGGTGTTACATAACAGTGTAGTATATACACTCGCGTACAGGTAAACATATACGGTAACCTGATGTACATATTTGTTAATACAAATGTTAATACAAATACCAAATAAATTAATACTAATTTATACAATGCAAATGTCACAAATAATTGACACTGTTACATGTTGATTAAAATAGATGAAAATATATGATGTGGTGTGTGTTAAAACTGGCCATTTTAAAATGTATTGATACCGAAGAATTGCCATATATTAGTTATGTGATTTTAGTTTGCAAATAATGCTGATTTGGAAAGACATACTCACTGAATACAAATGTAGAACAAAGGCCGAGTTTAATCTGACTTAATCTGACATGGGATTTAGATCTCAATTTTAAACAAATATTGTGCTGTTTAGATCAGAGCATATTTAGTGTTATAGGAAATGTGGAATTCTCAAACAAAAGTGTAGCAAAGTCTTTCTGTTAAAAATATGTAATCGATACATGTAAACCAAATTAAAGGGAGATAAATCTTTTTATATTATCACTTCTGCTAATATAACTTCAGCTTAATTGGATATCATCTATGTAAACAAATGTTTTGTTTCACTGTTTTGCTGCGTGTCATCAAGTGATAGTCAATTCTGCACGGTAATTAAGACAAACTCTTGCAAACATGAGATGACCACAGTTATATATGAATTAATATTTAACCAGATTTTTCTGAAATTGTTCAAATAGTAGGGGTTACCGTGGCAATATTTTTCTGGTGAATTTGAATCTATTGCGGGGTGAAATACAGTCATATTATTTGTGAAATGAAAACATTTACATTATTTTGTTGGTAAGCTAAAAGCATTTTGTCTTCTTAAAATTGTGTTTTATATTCTAATACAAAGATAGTAACCAAAAGTGTGAAAAGCTGATAGTTTGTCATTGAGTTTGTGATTGTACTTTATGCAGGCAGAAGATTGTATTGATCGATTTGAATATGAACTTGCCCAGAAGTTCTGTCAGAGGGCCTTGGAGATGGAGCCTGATAGCATCCTGGCCCTGGAAACAACTGGATCCCCTTCTGTTAGTAGGTCGGAAATCAGGAGGCTGCCAAACAGGTAGATTTTTAACATCAGGTATAGGACTGAAGATAATTGTATACAGATGTTTAATTCCCATGGGCAGACAATTTCTGTACATTATATAACTATAGATGTAGATATTTTAAGTGTGGATTTGTTCACATAGTCAGCTTTCCAATTGTTAATGGTCTGCCAATTTTTGTGCTGTGTATCTATAATGAAAAAAAATCACTTGTAAAATTTGCACATGTTTATATGTTTACATGTGGATATATTTACATACATAGCAAAATAAGCAAACATTTTACACCATGAATGATACCACTTTTACAATATGTGATGATAAAATGCTTCCTGTTATATTTTCCACCTTAAACTCATTATCAATAAAATAAAATTGTATAATTTTCTATAATACCAGTTGCTCAAAAATAGAGGTATATTCAATGAGTTTCAAATGATGAATATCCTTTATCATGTGGAAAAGTTATTTCCCTTGGATAAGTGATCTAACCCTGCATTTCTTTCTCCTCTGTGAACAGTGTTTTGGCCGAGCTGTAGAGGTGTGTCCTGACCAAGGTCACTCCAAATACATGTACCTTGGCCAGTTGTTTGAAGGTGCTCAGGCTGTCCAGTGCTTCCAGAAGGGAATAGAATTAATGATGAAGGAATGTGAGGCTAAGCAGGCATCAGAGGTATGTACAATGTAACTTTGTTGTGAAAAACAGGAATGTTTGATAAAATAATGTTTTTCATGGTCAGATTTTTTTCTCATCACTAATACTATGTATGACAAAATAACAAATCAATTAAAAGTGAAGCTTTCTAACATCTTGTAAGTATTTCATGGTTGAAAGACGTATCAGCTAGCAGAGAGATAAAAATTTAAAAAACCCAATATCTATTGTTGGTAGACTCTATACTATATTTGGTTATTGCTAATCAAAACTACATGCATTATAAATGAATTCCACAGTAACATGATGTATGTTACCATGGAATTTATTTTTCCATATAATGCATTATAAACCCCTGGATTTGTAATGTTCCCTGGAGCCATTTCCTTTACTTCAATATAGTTTTGTTTTGACAGTTGGCAGCTGCCTGTGGGGGTGGGCCAAGTGACGGTGTTTCCTCTGAGGAGATCAGTAATGCCTACTTGTCACTGGCAGAGCTCTACATGACAGACTGTTGGTGAGGAAAGAGAACAAAAATCATCTTTTTATTTATTAGTGTTTTTCGTTAGTGATGGTTATTCCAGGATTTACATATTCTCCCCCTGGAATCCAGGATTTTGTTTTTTTATCGAATTCTTTTTTAAAAATGCAGAAGTGGTTGGATGTGGGTAAAGTAGCATTACCTAATTGATTGTGAGATGTTGTTTGTAATATCTAGATTTTTCATTACCTAATTGATTGTGAGATGTTGTTTGAATGTATGTTTATTTGATAAAAATTAATTATAAAAATTAATATATACTTTGGCAATTGTAGCATGGAGGAGGATGCAGACATTAAATGTGAACAGTATATAAACAAAGCTGTAGAAATAGACGGAGAGAATGCTGAGGCCTACCAGATGATGGCCAGTTTTCATCTCTCTAAAGAAAATGAAGAGGTAAACTTTGGTTGGGGTTTTTTTGTTTAATTTTTTAAGAATATGAGTTTTAGGATAAAATTATATCCTTATTTAGAATAAAGATGTGGTTAGTTTTATAGCTTCTCTATATTTCTAGAGAATGACAAGTTTTCAATTTGATATGCTATTGGATCAAATATTTCAGTTCTGGGCTGATTAAGCTCCCACTTTATAAAGATCTTCCATACCAAAAACAGTTGCTTGTGATAGCATTTCAGGTTTCAAGTTTAGAGGTCAAGGTCACTTTTAAAGGAAGACAATTTGTTTCCATGTGATAACCTAAGTGTCAGGAAGCACATCCACTTACCCATATATGGAATTCTTGTCTCAAGTGACATTGCTCAAATTGCAAAACAAGTAAACAGAAATTTTTTTATAATACAGGGGTATTTGCCCTTGTGGCGTGGTAGTTCAGTCAGTAGTTTTTTGTGAAAATAAAATCCTCACAAAATTGTATTACTCTCTTAAGTGTGTAACAGTGGAGCCCTGATCATATTGATGTTTTTTGTTGTAGATGGCCACTGAGATGATAAAGAAGAGTGTGTCACTATGGTTACCTAAGTATAAAGCTGCTGATAAAGGAGAAGTACCAGATGAAGAGTTCGACCCTCTTGAGGTAATCCTTTACATAGTGCTATATATAGAAGTAATCATATTGTACCCAGGTATACGCTGGTTTGTATGCTACTTCCTCTGGAATATTCATAATTTAGCTCCTGTAATGTTTAATTTTATAAATGATATAATAATAATTAGCTCACCTAGCCCAAAGGGCCAGTGAGCTTATGTCCTGGCGCGTCGTCCATTGTCTGTCCGTACACATTTCCTTTAAAATGCTAGTAGTCATGGAGTTCCGCATGGATTCTAACCAAATTTGGCCAGACACTTTCTTGGGGGAAGGGGAACAGAGTTTGTATAATTTTTGGCTTTGACCCACTTGGGGCAGCAGGTGTGGGGCCCAATAGGTGAAATAGAGGTAGATCATATAAATTGCTACTTGTACTAGAGTTCTGCATGGATTGAAACCAAATTTGGTCAGAAACATCCTTGGGTGAAGAGGAACAGAGTTTGTATAAATTTTGGCTCTGACCCCCCAGGGCCAGGAGGGGCAGGGCATAGTAGGGGAAATAGAGGTAAATCCTTTAAATCGCTACTTGTCATAGAGTTAAGCATGGATTCTAACCAAATTTGGCCAGAAACATCCTTGGGGAAGGGAAACAGAGTTTATATACATTATGGCTCTGACTCCCCAAGGGCAGGAGAGGCGGGACCCAATAGGGGAAATAGAGGTAAATCCTTTAAATCGCTACTATTCATAGAGTTCTTCATGGGTTCTAACCAAATTTCGCCAGAAACATCCTTGGGGGAAGGGAAACTGAGTTTGCATAATTTTTGGCTCTGACCCCCCTGGGGGCAGGAGGGGCGGGGCCCAATAGGGGAAATAGAGGTAAATCCTTTAAATTGCTACTAGCCATAGAGTTCTGCCTGGATTCTAACCAAATTTGACTAGAAACATCCATGGGAAAGGGGAACAGAATTTGTATAAATTTTGGCTTTGACCCCCTTGAGCAGAAAGAGTGGAACCAAATAGTGGAATTAGAGGTAAATATTCAAATGCCTTCAGAAAAGCAACAATGAACCTGATTTCAGAACATTACTAACCAGGTGAGTGATACAGGCCCTTTTGGCCTCTTGTTTTTAGATCATCTGACCCAAAGGGTCAGGATGACCTATAGTCGTCATGTTTCGTCTGTCGTCGTCCGCCGTGCGTTAACTTTTCATATTTTGAACTTCTTCTTAAGTTCTACCAGTGCGGTTTGGCTGAAACTTGCATGAAATGATCCTGACATTGTCCCGACAAAGTGTAGTTTTTAGCTCACCTGGCCCGAAGGGCCGGTGAGCTTATGTCATGGCGCGGCGTCCGTCGTCCGTCCGTCGTCCGTCCGTCAACATATCCTTTAAATCCCTACTAGTCATAGAGTTCTGCATGGATTGTAACCAAATTTGGCCACAAACATCCTTGGGGGAAGGGGAACAGAACTTGTATAAATTTTGGCTCTGCCCCGCCGGGGGCAGGAGGGGCGCGGCCCAATAGGGAAAATAAAGGTAAATTCTATAAAACGCTACTTGTCCTATAGAGTTCTGCATGGATTGTAACCAAATTTGGCCAGAAACATCCTTGAGGGAAGGGGAACAGAACTTGTATAAATTTTGGCTCTGACCCCCCGGGGGCAGGAGGGGCGGGGCCCAATAGGGAAAATAGAGGTAAATCCTATAAATCGCTACTTGTCCTAGAGTTCTGCATGGATTGTAACCAAATTTGGCCACAAACATCCTCGGGGGAAGGGGAACAGAACTTGTATAAATTTTGGCTCTGACCCCCCGGGGGCAGGAGGGGCGGGGCCCAATAGGGGAAATAGAGGTAAATCCTATAAATCGCTACTTGTCCTAGAGTTCTGCATGGATTGTAACCAAATTTGGCCCGGGGGGCAGGAGGGGCGGGGCCAAATAGGGAAATAAGAGGTAAATATTCAAATTCCTTCAGAAAAAAAACAATGAACCTGTATTCAGAACATGACTTGACATTACAAACCAGGTGAGCGATACAGGCCCTCTGGGCCTCTTGTTTTTAGGGTCGATTCGAAATCCAAGATGGCCGCCACAGCCGCCATCTTGAAAACACATTTTGAACTTCTTCTCAAGTTCTACAAGTGCAATTTGGCTGAAACTTGCATGAAATGATCCTGACATGGTACCGACAAAGTTTTGTTGTTTTTCAGGTCGTTCCGAAATCCAAGATGGCCGGCATAGCCGCGATCTTGAATACACATTTTGAACCTCTTCTCAAGTTCTACCGGTGCAAATTGGCTAAAACTTGCATGAAATAATACTGACAGGGTCCATACAAAGTGTTGTTATTTTTCGGGTCGATCCGAAATCCAAGATGGCTGCTATAGCCACCATCTTGAAAATACATTTTGAACTTCTTCTCAAGTTCCATTGATGCAAATTGGCTGAAACTTGCATGAAATGATACTTACAGGGTCCCGACAAAGTGTTCTTATTTTTCGGGTCGATCCAAAATCCAAGACGCCATCACAGCCGCCATCTTGAAAACACATTTTTCTCAAGTTCAACAAGTGCGATTTGGCTGAAACTTGCATGAAATGATCCTGACATGGTCCCGACAAAGTGTTGTTATTTTTCAGGTCGATCCCAAATCCAAGATGGCTGCCACAGGCGCCATCTTGAAAACACATTTTGAACTTCTTCTCAAGTTCTATCGGTGCGATTTTGGCTAAAACTTGCATGAAATGATCCTGACATGGTCCCAACAAAGTGTTGTTATTTTTCAGGTTGATCTGAAATCCAAGATGGCTACCACAGCGGCCATCTTGAAAACACATTTTGAACTTTTTCTCAAGTTCTATCGATTCGATTTGGATGAAACCTGCATGAAATGATCCTGACATGGTCCCGACAAAGTGTTGTTACGTCTGTGGTTGATCCGAGATCGAAGATGGCTACCATGACACGATATCTAATTAATTTCCTTTATTATTATTGCCAAGATAGTCAGATGACCGTTAAGGCCCTTGGGCCTCTTGTTATAAAACGCCTTAACTTTCAAATGCATTACTGTTTAGAACACCATTTTTCATTCGATGGATGGAGATGATTTTGAATATACACAAACTTTAACATATAAAAGATAATTACGGGTGTACCTGAGATCTTCCAATATTTATTACATCAGTGTTGTGATTTTATAGATGAGAATAATCAATTTTCAGTCATGTGTTCTAATTTCTTTGAAAATCGTTACTTACAGTTGACGCCATTAAGTTACGATACCAGGATAGCTGCGGCCAAAATTTTAACTGAAGTCAAACAGTATGAGGTAAGTTTACTGGAATAACAATAGCATGTAACAAAGAAATATACATTCTGGTTATATATCTGTGCTCTCTTTCAATTATTATTCAATAGGTAAATGGTAAGTTATTGCCGATATTTGATTATACTTTTTCATGTATTAATGCAATTTAATTGAAGTTAGTTTGCTGTAAATGGTCTTATATATGTTGTGTACTCTTATTATCCTTCCTTGTGATAAGGAAAAGAGTATTATTAAAATATTCAAATTCATATGATTAATTAGATGATCATGCAATAAAAGTTTATATGACTTGCAGAGAACTGAAGATAGATGTAGATATATAATTGAATGTCCATATGATTTGTAGACAGCTGTAGATGTAAATATATAATTGAATGTCCATACGATTTGTAGACAGCTGTAGATGTAGATGTATAATTGAATGTCCATATGATTTGTAGACGGCTGTAAATGTAGATATATAATTGAATGTCCATATGATTTGTAGACAGCTGTAAATGTAGATATATAATTGAATGTCCATATGATTTGTAGACAGCTGTAGATGTAGATGTATAATTGAATGTCCATATGATTTGTAGACGGCTGTAAATGTAGATATATAATTGAATGTCCATATGATTTGTAGACAGCTGTCGATGTAGATATATAATTGAATGTCCATATGATTTGTAGACGGCTGTCGATGTAGATATATAATTGAATGTCCATATGATTTGTAGACGGCTGTAGATGTAGATATATAATTGAATGTCCATATGATTTGTAGACGGCTGTAGATGTAGATATATAATTGAATGTCCATATGATTTGTAGACAGCTGTAGATGTAGATGTATAATTGAATGTCCATATGATTTGTAGACAGCTGTAGATGTAGATATATAATTGAATGTCCATATGATTTGTAGACGGCTGTAGATGTAGATGTATAATTGAATGTCCATATGATTTGTAGACAGCTGTAGATGTAGATATATAATTGAATGTCCATATGATTTTTAGACAGCTGTAGCTGTAGATATATAATTGAATGTCCATATGATTTGTAGACAGCTGTAGATGTAGATGTATAATTGAATGTCCATATGATTTGTAGACAGCTGTAGATGTAGATGTATAATTGAATGTCCATATGATTTGTAGACGGCTGTCGATGTAGATATATAATTGAATGTCCATATGATTTGTAGACAGCTGTAGATGTAGATATATAATTGAATGTCCATATGATTTGTAGACGGCTGTAAATGTAGATATATAATTGAATGTCCATATGATTTGTAGACAGCTGTAGATGTAGATATATAATTGAATGTCCATACGATTTGTAGACGGCTGTAAATGTAGATATATAATTGAATGTCCATACGATTTGTAGACAGCTGTAGATGTAGATATATAATTGAATGTCCATATGATTTGTAGACAGCTGAAGATGTAGATATATAATTGAATGTCCATATGATTTGTAGACAGCTGTAGATGTAGATATATAATTGAATGTCCATATGATTTGTAGACGGCTGTAAATGTAGATATATAATTGAATGTCCATATGATTTGTAGACGGCTGTAGATGTAGATATATAATTGAATGTCCATATGATTTGTAGACGGCTGTCGATGTAGATATATAATTGAATGTCCATATGATTTGTAGACAGCTGTAGATGTAGATATATAATTGAATGTCCATATGATTTGTAGACGGCTGTAAATGTAGATATATAATTGAATGTCCATATGATTTGTAGACAGCTGTAGATGTAGATATATAATTGAATGTCCATACGATTTGTAGACGGCTGTAAATGTAGATATATAATTGAATGTCCATACGATTTGTAGACAGCTGTAGATGTAGATATATAATTGAATGTCCATATGATTTGTAGACAGCTGAAGATGTAGATATATAATTGAATGTCCATATGATTTGTAGACAGCTGTAGATGTAGATATATAATTGAATGTCCATATGATTTGTAGATGGCTGTAGATGTAGATATATAATTGAATGTCCATATGATTTGTAGACGGCTGTCGATGTAGATATATAATTGAATGTCCATATGATTTGTAGACGGCTGTAGCTGTAGATGTAGAATTGAATGTCCATATGATTTGTAGACAGCTGTAGATGTAGATGTATAATTGAATGTCCATATGATTTGTAGACAGCTGTAGATGTAGATATATAATTGAATGTCCATATGATTTGTAGATGGCTGTAGATGTAGATATATAATTGAATGTCCATATGATTTGTAGACGGCTGTAGATGTAGATATATAATTGAATGTCCATATGATTTGTAGACAGCTGTAGATGTAGATGTATAATTGAATGTCCATATGATTTGTAGACAGCTGTAGATGTAGATATATAATTGAATGTCCATATGATTTGTAGACAGCTGTAGATGTAGATATATAATTGAATGTCCATATGATTTGTAGACGGCTGTCAGTGTAGATATATAATTGAATGTCCATATGATTTGTAGACAGCTGTAGATGTAGATATATAATTGAATGTCCATATGATTTGTAGACAGCTGTTGATGTAGATATATAATTGAATGTCCATATGATTTGTAGACGGCTGTAGCTGTAGATATATAATTGAATGTCCATACGATTTGTAGACGGCTGTAGATGTAGATATATAATTGAATGTCCATATGATTTGTAGACAGCTGTAGATGTAGATATATAATTGAATGTCCATATGATTTGTAGACAGCTGTAGATGTAGATGTATAATTGAATGTCCATATGATTTGTAGACAGCTGTAGATGTAGATATATAATTGAATGTCCATATGATTTGTAGACAGCTGTAGATGTAGATATATAATTGAATGTCCATATGATTTGTAGACAGCTGAAGATGTAGATGTCCATATGATTTGTAGACGGCTGTAGATGTAGATATATAATTGAATGTCCATATGATTTGTAGACAGCTGTAGATGTAGATGTATAATTGAATGTCCATATGATTTGTAGACGGCTGTCGATGTAGATATATAATTGAATGTCCATATGATTTGTAGACGGCTGTCGATGTAGATATATAATTGAATGTCCATATGATTTGTAGACAGCTGTAGATGTAGATGTATAATTGAATGTCCATATGATTTGTAGACAGCTGTAGATGTAGATGTATAATTGAATGTCCATATGATTTGTAGACAGCTGTAGATGTAGATATATAATTGAATGTCCATATGATTTGTAGATGGCTGTAGATGTAGATATATAATTGAATGTCCATATGATTTGTAGACGGCTGTAGATGTAGATATATAATTGAATGTCCATATGATTTGTAGACGGCTGTAGATGTACTAGAAGGGTTGTTGGATGAGAATGATGAAGTCCCACAAGTCTGGTATATGATGGTTTGGTTGGGCCAATTACCTACAGGGTCCAGACTACAAGGAAAATGCTGGATATTACTTACATCAAACAAAACAGGTGAGTTTTATCATTATTTTTCATTTTCAGTGATTTCTCTAGATTACTTGTGATTACTCTAGATTACCTGTGATTACTCTAGATTGCCTGTGATTACTCTAGATTACCTGTGATTACTCTAGATTACCTGTGATAATATGTAATTACCTTTGATTACATGTGTGATTGTGTCATTTACAGGTATATGAGAAGATAAAATGTGATGATCCAGAACTTCTAAAACATGTGGACGAACTGGTGGAGGAGATAGGCCCAGGTGAGTAGTTCAATATTTACTATAAGTGCATTTTCAGAAAACAAATGGAGCAAATCTTTACAACTTATTTGGAAATAGAAGAAGCAAAAAAGTGTTTCTCTTTGAATAATTTCTATGGATGGTTTTATCCTGAACAGAACCGGAAGTGTTGGGGTGGGATAAATTCTCCATTTCAATACAAAAAACTAAATGTAACTTTGGATTTTCGTACTCAATGGCACTTTCTCTGTGATTCATTTTCGTGATTTCTTATAACACCTAAAGTATCCTATTGCTGATTGGGTTATCTCCCTGTATTGTAGGTGAGGAGGAGGACGAGGAGGAAGTGGACGGGGATGTAAATGAACTAGACAGTGATAGTGACAATGATGTAGATACGAACGGAGAAGCTATGGAGCACTGATGTCTTTCAGAATCAATAAATACTAACTGTGTTCAGAGATATTTCCCTTTGCTTCATTGTGTTTACTGAAGAAGCTTGACCTAGCAACAGAAGTTGATATTTGTGTTTTTAGGTCATCTGACCCGAAGGGTCAGGATGACCTATAGTCATCATGTTTCGTCCGTCGTCGTCCGCCGTCCGCCGTCCGCCGTGCGCCGTCCGCCGTGCGTTAACTTTTCACATTTTGAACTTCTTCTCAAGTTCTACTGGTGCGATTTGGCTGAAACTTGCATGAAATGATCCTGACATGGTCCCGACAAAGTGTTGTTATATTTCGGGTCGATCCGAAATCCAAGATGGCCGCCACAGCCGCCATCTTGAAAACACATTTTGAACTTCTTCTCAAGTTCTACCGGTGCGATTTGGCTGAAACTTGCATGAAATGATCCTGACATGGTCCCGACAAAGTGTTGTTATTTTTCGGGTCGATCCGAAATCCAAGATGGCCGCCAAAGCCGCCATCTTGAAAACACATTTTGAACTTCTTCTCAAGTTCTACTGGTGCGATTTGGCTGAAACTTGCATGAAATGATCCTGACATGGTCCCGACAAAGTGTTGTTATATTTCGGGTCAATCCGAAATCCAAGATGGCCGCCACAGCCGCCATCTTGAAAACACATTTTGAACTTCTTCTCAAGTTCTACCGGTGCGATTTGGCTGAAACTTGCATGAAATGATCCTGACACGGTCCCGACAAAGTGTTGTTATTTTTCGGGTCAATCCGAAATCCAAGATGGCCGCCACAGCCGCCATCTTGAAAATACATTTTGAACTTCTTCTCAAGTTCTACCGGTGCGATTTGGCTGAAACTTGCATGAAATGATCCTGACATGGTCCCGACAAAGTGTTGTTATTTTTCGGGTCGATCCGAAATCCAAGATGGCCGCCACAGCCGCCATCTTGAAAACACATTTTGAACTTCTTCTCAAGTTCTACCACTGCGATTTGGCTGAAACTTGCATGAAATGATCCTGACAGGGTCCTGACAAAGTGTTGTTATTTTTTGGGTCGATCCGAAATCCAAGATGGCCGCCACAGCCGCCATCTAGAAAATACATTTTGAACTTCTTCTCAAGTTCTACCGGTGCGATTTGGCTGAAACTTGCATGAAATGATCCTGACATGGTCCCGACAAAGTGTTGTTATTTTTCGGGTCGATCCGAAATCCAAGATGGCCGCCACCGCCGCCATCTTGAAAACACATTTTGAAATTCTTCTCAAGTTCTACCGGTGCGATTAGGCTGAAACTTGCATGAAATGATCCTGACATGGTCCTGACAAAGTGTTGTTATATTTCGGGTCGATCCGAAATCCAACATGGCCGCCAAAGCCGCCATCTTGAAAACACATTTTGAACTTCTTCGCAAGTTCTACTGGTGCGATTTGGCTGAAACTTGCATGAAATGATCCTGACATGGTCCCGACAAAGTGTTGTTATATTTCGGGTCGATCCGAAATCCAAGATGGCCGCCACAGCCGCCATCTTGAAAACACATTTTGAACTTCTTCTCAAGTTCTACCGGTGCGATTTGGCTGAAACTTGCACGAGATGATCCTGACATGGTCCCGACAATGTGTTGTTACATCTCTGGTTGATCCCAAATCGAAGATGGCTACCATGACACTATATCTAATTAATTTCCTATATGTTAAGGCCTCTTGTTTGAAATTAAATTTGTTGAAAGAAATTGAAAAATGATCCTGACATGGTCCTGACAAAGTGACACCATATAAAATTAATTTTACTATTGCCAAGGTAGTCAGATGACCGTTAAGGCCCTTTGGGCCTCTTGTTAGGTCATCTGACCCGAAGGGTCAGGATGACCTATTGTCATCATGCACCGTCCATCGTCGTGCGCCGTCCGCTGTCCGCCGTGCGTAAACTTTTCATTCGAACGTCTTCTTCTCAATAACCGAAAGGCCAAGGGTACTGATATTTGGCCTCTAGCATGCTGGGACAAAGGGCTACCAAGTTTGTTCAAATGAATGACCTTGACCTTCATTCAAGGTCACAGGGGTCAAAAAGGCTAAAATCTTTAAAATTTGAATAACAAATTGGTGCAATTTGATGTGCAATAGGGGTTTGAATTTTCCAAGATATCCAAGATGACTACCATGGCTCAAAGAGTTGAAAATTTAAAATCATCTGATTACAATGAAAGTTGGTAAACAGATTTTTGGGGACACTGAATATCATAGGTCATAGTTTTGAAGAGGTCTCGAAATCCAAAATGGCTTCAGTGGTCCCTAAATTGATAAAATCGTCAGATTTCAGTGTAAATTAGTATACATGGGACACTGACTACATTGGTTATAGTTTTGTAGTGATTTGGAGATAAAAAATGGTAGCAGTGACCTCTAGATAAAGGGGTCAAAATAAAAAAAAAATGACTGATTTCACTGAAAATTGACATACGAAAGTTGGGTTCACGAATTCATTTACTGCAGGTAAGGGTCAACTTAGTGAAGGCAAGGCCGATTGTGACACATATTAGTTTTCTAGTTGATTAAATTACATGTAATTTGAATTGCTGCACTGCATCTTGCCATGGTGGTTATCTATTGATTAAGGATTTTCCAGAAATATGCTCTTTCTTGTGGAGGCAGCACACAGTAAGAGAAAACAAGTTTATGCCCAGACCAGGCGCTGTGCATCCTTCAATGTATTTTGGTCTGTAACTACAAGAGTAAGTGATGATGTTGTACAGAGCATTGTCCATCCATTGGTCATCGTGCATTTTATTTTATATTCAAATAAACACGAATCGGCAGTACAACAACCGTGGAGATAAGAGTAGATAGAACCTAGTTCCAGATTGTAGAAATAAATGACCAATCGATCGCTTTATGAATTTATCATTTATGTTGATATTTGCCAAAATCATTTACCTTTCCTAATAATACCAAGGGTCATGTATCTCGATTATAAGCCCAAGGCTTGTTAAGGTGAAGGATAATAAAGGGTGAATAAGGTGATAGATCCAACACACATTAAAAGTCTCTCGTAGCATTGCTGGTAAAATATTAAATGCAAAAAAGTCTCACAAAAAGTTTTTTTTCTTTTAAAATTCATCATGCTTGTTCCAATCTTTGTTTTTGAATCATTCATTGTGGTTAGTCGACTATTCGACCTCAAGGCTTTAATTGTGGTTGGTCCACTATTCGACCTCAAGGCTTTAATTGTGGTTGGTCCACTATTCGACCTCGAGGCTTTCATTGTGGTTGGTCCACTATTCGACCTCAAGGCTTTAATTGTGGTTGGTCCACTATTCGACCTCGAGGCTTTCATTGAGGTTGGTCCACTATTCGACCTCGAGGCTTTAATTATGGTTGGTCCACTATTCGACCTCAAGGCTTTAATTGTGGTTGGTCCACTATTCGACCTCGAGGCTTTCATTGTGGTTGGTCCACTATTCGACATCAAGGCTTTAATTGAGGTTGGTCCACTATTCGACCTCGAGGCTTTAATTGTGGTTGGTCCACTATTCGACCTCAAGGCTTTAATTGTGGTTGGTCCACTATTCGACCTCAAGGCTTTAATTGTGGTTGGTCCACTATTCGACCTCGAGGCTTTCATTGTGGTTGGTCCACTATTCGACCTCGAGGCTTTAATTGTGGTTGGTCCACTATTCGACCTCAATGCTTTAATTGTTGTTGGTCCACTATTCGACATCGAGGCTTTCATTCTGGTTGGTCCACTATTCGACCTCGTGGCATTAATTGTGGTTGGTCCACTATTCGACCTCGAGGCTTTCATTGTGGTTGGTCCACTATTCGACCTCGATGCTTTCATTGTGATTTGTCCACTATTCGACCTCGAGGCTTTCATTGTGGTTGGTCCACTATTCGACCTCAAAGCTTTGATTGTGGTTGGTCCACTATTCGACCTCGAGGCTTTCATTGTGATTTGTCCACTATTCGACCTCGAGGCTTTCATTGTGATTTGTCCACTATTCGACCTCGAGGCTTTAATTGTGGTTGGTCCACTATTCGACCTCGAGGCTTTCATTGTGGTTGGTCCACTATTCGACCTCGAGGCTTTCATTGTGGTTGGTCCACTATTCGACCTCGAGGCTTTCATTGTGATTTGTCCACTATTCGACCTCGAGGCTTTCATTGTGGTTGGTCCACTATTCGACCTCGAGGCTTTCATTGTGGTTGATCCACTATTCAACCTCAAGGCTTTAATTGTGGTTGGTCCACTATTCGACCTCGAGGCTTTCATTGTGGTTGGTCCACTATTCGACCTCGAGGCTTACATTGAGGTTGGTCCATTATTCGACCTCGAGGCTTTCATTATAGTTGGTCCACTATTCGACCTCGAGGCTTTCATTGTGGTTGGTCCACTATTCGACCTCGAGGCTTTAATTGTGGTTGGTCCACTATTCGACCTCAATGCTTTAATTGTGGTTGGTCCACTATTCGACCTTAAGGCTTTAATTGTGGTTGGTCCACTATTCGACCTCGAGGCTTTAATTGTGGTTGGTCCACTATTCGACCTCAATGCTTTAATTGTGGTTGGTCCACTATTCGACCTTAAGGCTTTAATTGTGGTTGGTCCACTATTCGACCTCGAGGCTTTAATTGTGGTTGGTCCACTATTCGACCTCAAGGCTTTAATTGTGGTTGGTCCACTATTCGACCTCGAGGCATTAATTGTGGTTGGTCCACTATTCGACCTCGAGGCTTTCATTGAGGTTGGTCCACTATTCGACCTCGAGGCATTAATTGTGGTTGGTCCACTATTCGACCTCGAGGCATTAATTGTGGTTGGTCCACTATTCGACCTCAAGGCTTTCATTGTGGTTTGTCCACTATTCGACCTCGAGGCTTTCACTGAGGTTGGTCCACTATTCGACCTCAAGGCTTTCATTGTGGTTGGTCCACTATTTGACCTCAAGGCTTTAATTGTGGTTGGTCCACTATTCGACCTCAAGGCTTTAATTGCGGTTTGTCCACTATTCGACCTCTAGGCTTTCATTGTGGTTGGTACACTATTCGACCTCGAGGCTTTCATTGTGGTTGGTCCACTATTCGACCTCGAGGCATTAATTGTTGTTGGTCCACTATTCGACCTCGAGGCTTTCATTGTGGTTGGTCCACTATTCGACCTCGAGGCTTTAATTGTGGTTGGTCCACTATTCGACCTCGAGGCTTTCATTGTGGTTGGTCCACTATTCGACCTCGAGGCTTTCATTGTGGTTGGTCCACTATTTGACATCGAGGCTTTTATTGTGGTTGGTCCACTATTCGACCTCAAGGCTTTGATTGTGGTTGGTCCACTATTCGACCTCGAGGCTTTCATTGTGGTTGGTCCACTATTCTACCTCGAGGCATTAATTGTGGTTGGTCCACTATTCGACCCCAAGGCTTTAATTGTGGTTGGTCTACTATTCGACCTCGAGGCATTAATTGTGGTTGGTCCACTATTCAACCTCAAGGCTTTAATTGAGGTTGGTCCACTATTCAACCTCAAGGCTTTAATTGTGGTTGCTCTACTATTTGACCTCGAGGCATTAATTGTGGTTGGTCCACTATTCAACCTCAAGGCTTTAATTGAGGTTGGTCCACTATTCAACCTCAAGGCTTTAATTGTGGTTGGTCCACTTTTCGACCTCGAGGCATTAATTGTGGTTGGTCCACTATTCGACCTCGAGGCTTTCATTGTGGTTGGTCCACTATTCGACCTCGAGGCTTTCATTGAGGTTGGTCCACTATTCGACCTCGAGGCTTTCATTGTTTTGGTCCACTATTCGACCTTAAGGCTTTCATTGTGGTTGGTCCACTATTCGACATCAAGGCTTTCATTGAGGTTGGTCCACTATTTGCCTTGCTACGTTCATTTTCAATTTTTCAAAATATTTCATTAAATCAAAAGATTCAATTACTATACTTGATGATTCTCAAAACCATTATAACTAGTTATAACTATGCAATAACATGGGTAAAATCCTTCTTCCTAACATCTCCCTTCCCACCGCCTCAAATTTGACTAGAAGTCAAGTTTTTCTCCCCTGTAAGGAAGACACTGGGTTCTGTCACATAGACAGACCATCGTTATCAGTATAATGTCACCAGGTGTGGTGTGCTGTGTGGTGTCTGGCGGCGGGCTTCAGTCAGATATCACTATACTATGGCAAATATCTCCACTATTTTAAAGACAAAATATGTAGGATTCATAGCACGAACATGCTGAAGTCTCTCGTGTACACACTTAATACGTGTGTACGCAACGCACCGCATACACGACACTGACTGTTAATAGTACGCGCATACACGACACTGGCTGTTAATTGAACGCGCATATACGACACTGGCTGTTAATAGAACGCGCATACACGACACTGACTGTTAATAGAACGCGCATACACGACACTGACTGTTAATAGAACGCGCATATACGACGCTGGCTGTTAATAGAACGCGCATACACGACCCTGACTGTTAATAGAACGCGCATACACGACACTGGCTGTTAATTGAACGCGCATATACGACACTGGCTGTTAATAGAACGCGCATACACGACACTGACTGTTAATTGAACGCGCATACACGACACTGACTATTAATAGAACGCGCATACACGACACTGACTGTTAATAGAACGCACATACACGACACTGGCTGTTAATTGAACGCGCATATACGACACTGACTTTTAATAGAACGCGCATACACGACACTGACTGTTAATTGAACGCGCATACACGACACTGACTATTAATAGAACGCGCATACACGACACTGACTGTTAATAGAACGCACATACACGACACTGACTGTTAATAGAACACGCATACACGACACTGACTGTTAATAGAACGCGCATACATGACACTGGGTGTTAATATAAACGCGCATACACGACACTGGCTGTTAAAAGAAAACGCATACACGACACTGACTGTTAATAGAACGCGCATATACGACACTGGTGTTAATATAACGCGCATACACGACACTGGCTGTTAAAAGAAAACGCATACACGACACTGATTGTTAATAGAACGCGTGTACACGACACTGGCTGTTAAAAGAAAACGCATACACGACACTGACTGTTAATAGAACGCGTACACATGGCACTGGGTGTTAATATAACGCGCATACACGACACTGGCTGTTAAAAGAAAACGCATACACGACACTGACTGTTAAAAAGAAAACGCATACACGACACTGACTGTTAATAGAACGCGTACACATGACACTGGGTGTTAATATAACGCGCATACACGACACTGGCTGTTAAAAGAAAACGCATACACGACACTGACTGTTAAAAGAAAACGCATACACGACACTGACTGTTAATAGAACGCGCATATACGACACTGGGTGTTAATATAACGCGCATACACGACACTGGCTGTTAAAAGAAAACGCATACACGACACTGACTGTTAATAGAACGCGTACACATGACACTGGGTGTTAATATAACGCGCATACACGACACTGGCTGTTAAAAGAAAAAACGCATACACGACACTGACTGTTAAAAGAAAACGCATACACGACACTGACTGTTAATAGAACGCGCATATACGACACTGGGTGTTAATATAACGCGCATACACGACACTGGCTGTTAAAAGAAAACGCATACACGACACTGACTGTTAATAGAACGCGTACACATGACACTGGGTGTTAATATAACGCGCATACACGACACTGGCTGTTAAAAGAAAACGCATACACGACACTGACTGTTAATAGAACGCGCATACACGACACTGGCTGTTAATTGAAACGCGCATATACGACACTGGCTGTTAAAAGAACGCGTATAGACGACACTGACTGTTAATAGAACGCCCATACACGACACTGACTGTTAATTGAACGCGCATACACGACACTGACTGTTAATAGAACGCGTATACACGACACTGACTGTTAATAGAACGCGCATACACGACACTGGCTGTTTAATTGAACGCGCATATACGACACTGGCTGTTAATTGAACGCGCATATACGACACTGGCTGTTAATAGAACGCGCATACACGACACTGACTGTTAATAGAACGCGCATACACGACACTGACTGTTAAAAGAACGCGCATACACGACACTGACTGTTAATAGAACGCGCATACACGACACTGACTGTTAATAGAACGCGCATACACGACACTGACCGTTAATAGAACGCGCATACACGGCACTGGCTGTTAAAAGAAAACGCATACACGACACTGACTGTTAATAGAATGCGCATACACGACACTGACTGTTAATAGAACGCGCATACACGACACTGACTGTTAATAGAACGCGCATACACGACACTGACTGTTAATAGAACGCGCATACACGACACTTGGTGTTTAATAGAACGCGCATACACGACACTGACTGTTAATAGAACGCGCATACACGACACTGACTGTTAATAGAACGCGCATACACGACACTGACTGTTAATAGAACGCGCATATACGACGCTGGCTGTTAATAGAACGCGCATACACGACCCTGACTGTTAATAGAACGCGCATACACGACACTGGATGTTAATTGAACGCGCATATACAGAAACTGGCTGTTAATAGAACGCGCATACACGACACTGACTGTTAATTGAACGCGCATACACGACACTGACTATTAATAGAACGCGCATACACGACACTGACTGTTAATAGAACGCACATACACGACACTGGCTGTTAATTGAACGCGCATATACGACACTGACTTTTAATAGAACGCGCATACACGACACTGACTGTTAATTGAACGCGCATACACGACACTGACTATTAATAGAACGCGCATACACGACACTGACTGTTAATAGAACGCACATACACGACACTGACTGTTAATAGAACACGCATACACGACACTGACTGTTAATAGAACGCGCATACATGACACTGGGTGTTAATATAACGCGCATACACGACACTGGCTGTTAAAAGAAAACGCATACACGACACTGACTGTTAATAGAACGCGCATATACGACACTGGGTGTTAATATAACGCGCATACACGACACTGGCTGTTAAAAGAAAACGCATACACGACACTGATTGTTAATAGAACGCGTGTACACGGACACTGGCTGTTAAAAGAAAACGCATACACGACACTGACTGTTAATAGAACGCGTACACATGGCACTGGGTGTTAATATAACGCGCATACACGACACTGGCTGTTAAAAGAAAACGCATACACGACACTGACTGTTAAAAGAAAACGCATACACGACACTGACTGTTAATAGAACGCGTACACATGACACTGGGTGTTAATATAACGCGCATACACGACACTGGCTGTTAAAAGAAAACGCATACACGACACTGACTGTTAAAAGAAAACGCATACACGACACTGACTGTTAATAGAACGCGCATATACGACACTGGGTGTTAATATAACGCGCATACACGACACTGGCTGTTAAAAGAAAAACGCATACACGACACTGACTGTTAATAGAACGCGTACACATGACACTGGGTGTTAATATAACGCGCATACACGACACTGGCTGTTAAAAGAAAACGCATACACGACACTGACTGTTAAAAGAAAACGCATACACGACACTGACTGTTAATAGAACGCGCATATACGACACTGGGTGTTAATATAACGCGCATACACGACACTGGCTGTTAAAAGAAAACGGCATACACGACACTGACCTGTAATAGAACGCGTACACATGACACTGGGTGTTAATATAACGCGCATACACGACACTGGCTGTTAAAAGAAAACGCATACACGACACTGACTGTTAATAGAACGCGCATACACGACACTGGCTGTTAATTGAACGCGCATATACGACACTGGCTGTTAAAAGAACGCGTATAGGACGACACTGACTGTTAATAGAACGCCCATACACGACACTGACTGTTAATTGAACGCGCATACACGACACTGACTGTTAATAGAACGCGTATACACGACACTGACTGTTAATAGAACGCGCATACACGACACTGGCCTGTTAATTGAACGCGCATATACGACACTGGCTGTTAATTGAACGCGCATATACGACACTGGCTGTTAATAGAACGCGCATACACGACACTGACTGTTAATAGAACGCGCATACACGACACTGACTGTTAAAAGAACGCGCATACACGACACTGACTGTTAATAGAACGCGCATACACGACACTGACTGTTAATAGAACGCGCATACACGACACTGACCGTTAATAGAACGCGCATACACGGCACTGGCTGTTAAAAGAAAACGCATACACGACACTGACTGTTAATAGAATGCGCATACACGACACTGACTGTTAATAGAACGCGCATACACGACACTGACTGTTAATAGAACGCGCATACACGACACTGACTGTTAATAGAACGCGCATACACGACACTTGGTGTTAATAGAACGCGCATACACGACACTGACTGTTAATAGAAACGCGCATACACGACACTGACTGTTAATAGAACGCGCATACATGACACTGACTGTTAATAGAACGCGCATACACGACACTGACTGTTAATAGAACACGCATACACAACACTGACTGTTAATAGAACGCGCATACGGGAGGCTGAAGTTGGTTCCGAGTTCCGAGTTCCGAGTTCCGTTTAAGCTAAACGGAACTCGGAACCAGTTCCGAGTTCCGTTTTAAGTAAAACGGAACTCGGAACCAGTTCCGAGTTCCGTTTAAGGAAATTTTCTATCATTTTAGATAGAATCATTCAATATGCCTAAAACATATGAATAATGTTGCTTGTTGTCATTTTTCATGGGTTACTAGTGGTAAATCCACTTTAAATTTAGTTTTCGATCGACTTCCATTTCCCAGTTCCGTTTAAGTAAAACGGAACTCGGAACCAGTTCCGAGTTCTGTTTACGGAAATTTTCTATCATTTTAGATAAAATCATTCAATATTCTTAAGATATATGAATAATGTTGCCTGTTGTCATTTTTCATGGGTTACTTGTGGTAAATCCCCTTTAATTTAGTTTTCGATCGACTTCCATTTCCCAGTTCCGTTTAAGTAAAACGGAACTCGGAACCAGTTCCGAGTTCCGTTTAAGGAAATTTTCTATCATTTTAGATAAAATCATTCAATATGCCTAAGATATATGAATAATATTGCCTGTTGTCATTTTTCATGGGTTACTTGTGGTAAATCCACTTTAATTTAGTTTTCGATCGACTTCCATTTCCCAGTTCCGTTTAAGTAAAACGGAACTCGGAACCAGTTCCGAGTTCCGTTTAAGGAAATTTTCTATCATTTTAAATAAAAGATATCAATGTGCTTTGCACATATTAGAAATGTTGCTTGATGACTTTTCTAATGGATAAGTATTGGTAAATCCACTTTAATATAGATTTCGATCAACTCCCAGTGCCGAGTTCCGTTTAAGTAAAACGGAACTCGGAACCAGTTTCCGAGTTCCGTTTAAGGAAATTTTTCTATCATTTTAGATAAAATCATTCAATATGCCTAAAACATATGAATAATGTTGCTTGTTGTCATTTTTCATGGGTTACTAGTGGTAAATCCACTTTAATTTAGTTTTCGATCGACTTCCATTTCCCAGTTCCGTTTAAGTAAAAACGGAACTCGGAACCAGTTCCGAGTTCCGTTTAAGGAAATTTTCTATCATTTTAGATAAAATCATTCAATATGCCTAAGATATATGAATAATGTTGCCTGTTGTCATTTTTCATGGGTTACTTGTGGTAAATCCACTTTAATTTAGTTTTCGATCGACTTCCATTTCCCAGTTCCGTTTAAGTAAAACGGAACTCGGAACCAGTTCCGAGTTCCGTTTAAGGAAATTTTCTATCATTTTAAATAAAAGATATCAATGTGCTTAGTACATATTAGAAATGTTGCCTGATGACTTTTCTAAGGGATAAGTATTGGTAAATCCACTTTAATATAGATTCGATCAACTCCCAGTGCCGAGTTCCGTTTAAGTAAAACGGAACTCGGAACCAGTTCCGAGTTCCGTTTAAGGAAATTTTCTATCATTTTAGATAAAATCATTCAATATGCCTAAAAACATATGAATAATGTTGCTTGTTGTCATTTTTCATGGGTTACTAGTGGTAAATCCACACTTTTATCTTAGTTTTACTCATCGTCTTCGACTCCATTTCCCTGTTACGTTTAAGTGTAATTAACACGGAACTCGGAACCACGTTCACCGAGTTCCCGTTTAAGGAAATTTTTCTATCATTTTAGATAAAATCATTCATATATGCCTAAAGTATATATGTATAATATTGCATTCTGTTTGATCATTTTTCACATGAGTTATTGTGGTGGTAAATCCACTTTAATTTATCGTTTTCGAATCACGTCTTTCCATTCCCAGTTACCGTTTAAGTTAAACGGAACTCGGAACCAGTTCCGAGTTCCGTTTAAAGGTAAATTTTCATCTTTTTTAAATAAAAAGATTTCAATGTGCCTTCAGTACTAATATTAGATATGTTGCCTGATGACTTTTCTAAGGGATAAGTATTGGTAAATCCACTTTGATATAGATTTCGATCAACTCCCAGTGCCAAGTTCCGTTTAAGTAAAACGGAACTCGGAACCAGTTCCGAGTTCCGTTTAAGGAAATTTTCTATCATTTTAGATAAAATCATTCAATATGCCTAAAACATATGAATAATGTTGCTTGTTGTCATTTTTCATGGGTTACTAGTGGTAAATCCACTTTAATTTAGTTTTCGATCGACTTCCATTTCCCAGTTCCGTTTAAGTAAAACGGAACTCGGAACCAGTTCCGAGTTCCGTTTAAGGAAATTTTCTATCATTTTAGATAAAAATCATTCAATATGCCTAAGATATATGAATAATGTTGCCTGTTGTCATTTTTCATGGGTTACTTGTGGTAAATCCACTTTAATTTAGTTTTCGATCGACTTCCATTTCCCAGTTCCGTTTAAGTAAAAACGGAATCGGAACCAGTTCCGAGTTCCGTTTAAGGAAATTTTTCTATCATTTTAAATAAAAGATATCAATGTGCTTAGTAACATATTAGAAATGTTGCCTGATGACTTTTCTAAGGGATAAGTATTGGTAAATCCACTTTAATATAGATTTCGATCAACTCCCAGTGCCGAGTTCCGTTTAAGTAAAACGGAACTCGGAACCAGTTCCGAGTTCCGTTTAAGGAAATTTTCTATCATTTTAGATAAAATCATTCAATATGCCTAAAACATATGAATAATGTTGCTTGTTGTCATTTTTCATGGGTTACTAGTGGTAAATCCACTTTAATTTAGTTTTCGATCGACTTCCATTTCCCAGTTCCGTTTAAGTAAAACGGAACTCGGAACCAGTTCCGAGTTCCGTTTAAGGAAATTTTCTATCATTTTAAATAAAAGATATCAATGTGCTTAGCACATATTAGAAATGTTGCCTGATGACTTTTCTAATGGATAAAGTATTGGTAAATCCACTTTAATACAGATTTCGATCAACTCCCAGTTCCGAGTTCCGTTTAAGTAAAACGGAACTCGGCGAACCAGTTCCGAGTTCCGTTTAAGGAAATTTTCTATCATTTTAAGATAAAATCATGATCAATATGCCTAAAACATATGAATAATGTTGCTTGTTGTCATTTTTCATGGGTTACTAGTGTAAATCCACTTTAATTTAGTTTTCGATCGACTTCCCATTTCCCAGTTCCGTTTAAGTAAAACGGAACTCGGAACCACTTTAATATAGATTTCGGATCAACTCCCCTAGTTCCGAGTTCCGTTTAAGTAAAACGGAACTCGGAACCAGCATTTTTCGATAAAATCATTCAATATGCCTAAAACATATGAATAATGTTGCTTGTTGTCATTTTTCATGGGTTACTAGTGGTAAATCCACTTTAATTTAGTTTTCGATCGACTTCCATTTCCCAGTTCCGTTTAAGTTAAAACGGAACTCGGAACCAGTTCCGAAGTTCCGTTTAAGGAAATTTTCTATCATTTTAAATAAAAGATATCAATGTGCTTAGCACATATTAGAAATGTTGCCTGATGACTTTTCTAATGGATAAGTATTGGTAAATCCACTTTAATTGAGATTTCGATCAACTCCCAGTTCCGAGTTCCGTTTAAGGAAATTTTCTATCATTTTAGATAAAATCAATCAATATGCCTAAAATAACATATGAATAATGTTGCTTGTTGTCATTTTTCATGGGTTAATAGTGGTAAATCCCACTTTTAATTTAGTTTTCGATCGACTTCCATTTCCCAGTTCCGTTTAAGTAAAACGGAACTCGGAACCAGTTCCGAGTTCCGTTTAAGGAAATTTTCTATCATTTTAAATAAAAGATATCAATGTGCTTAGCACATATTAGAAATGTCGCTTGATAACTTTTCTAACGGATAATTATTGGTAAATCCACTTTAATTTAGTTTTTGATCAACTCCTATTTCCGAGTTCCGTTTAAGTAAAATGGAACTCGAGTTCCGTTTAAGGAAATTTTCTATCATTTTAGATAAAAGCAGTCAATGTGCTTTGGACATTATAGAAATGTTGCCTGTTTCGAGTTACGTTTAATGATTTTTTTATGAAATAAAATAGGAACCAGACCTGAGTTCCGTTTAAGAGAGCCGATGTTTGCCTAGAGATTGCTGTTAAAGTCCTGAATATTCCTTATACTTATAATTGCATCGCAATACGGGTGGGACCAATTGGTCAACATGATGGCCGATAGGCATTATATTTTGGTTTTTGATTGTTGAAATTGTTTACCATTATATCTTAGAAAGTACCAAAGGGATCGGTCTCAAATTTTATATGTAGATTTCCCTTAGGATCTTGTGTACATATGGTTATTTTTGGATAGATCTATTAAAACAATTGCTCTGAAGGACATTAGTTGTCGATGGGCCATAAAACTCGTTCAAACAAATTCAAACAAGATGGCCAAGAGGCAGCCATCTTGTATTATTAGGTGATACACAATTGACTACTGCTAGGTTTATATGGTACATGACTGAGCGCAAGTGT
>NW_027187632.1:0-70845 GCF_041381155.1 Argopecten irradians | reverse complement strand
CAACTTTCGTGTTTTGATAATACAATTCTAATTCGATAAGAAAACCGATATACAATATAAGCGATACCGGAGATAATAGTTGCAGTTATTATGTATTTGTACATTAAATTCAGATAAAACCAGATGTCATTTAAACAATATGTCCATTATTGTTTTGATATATATAACGACACTAAGTATCGTCCAATTGACGCGGAATGGTTTTATCAAACAACTTTGATCATAAGCCAATAGCGTAGCTGGCAGACTGCGCAAGATATTAGAAACTGAAGTAGGCTACTAATATAAGACGATTTTTTAAAACCGAGAGTTACCTTATGAGATCGTTCTCTCCCGGGACTACGAAACAGTCCTGAGGAATAGGCCTGGCCTGGCAAATTGAGTCTTACCTTGTGGACATATGCTTGTAGGTATTGTGTAAGACGAGGCACTGTCGAATTTTGAGAAGTTGAATTAGTTAATGAGAAATCAGTAATATTTTTCATAAGAATTGGGTTTTTTTTCGGTCTGTTAATCACATGCTGAAAAAACTTTGTAACGAGGGATTCAAGACAGGAAGCAAACTATCAAGAAAAAGCTACATGTAACAATTAACGGTATCTAAGGCACAAAGAAATAGCTAACAATACACGGTAATACTAATAATAAAGTCTTGTTAGTATGGTCAATAAGGATGTTGTCAGTTTGACAAAAAAATAATGATGAATATCAAAATAAAATAATTGAACAAATATCAACAATGTAACATCTTGCAAAATTTATTGTTATTTATGTTATGTAAATAGCGACATCTTGCAAAATTTATTGTTATTTATATTATGTAAATAGTCTTGTCAAAGGAGGAACGTTGTCCTTGTTTTTCTTATGAACATCGAACTGTTTGGTTTTCTGTGACTGATCTTTTGTGGTTTTGACGATTACATAATGTGTGCGAATAGGGTGGCAAAATAAACATAATTGTCAATTCCATGAAGCGCGCTTCATATTGGATTTGTCTCTGCCCAGTTGGCATTCTTTTGGGCTATGAATGCCAACTAAAAGACGTTCAATGCTTATATTTACATTTGGTTACAATTTTATGTTGACAATTGTGGCGTCACAATGATAATGATGTCGTATTAAGCGATTGAAGTTCATAGCCTATATGACTGCCAACTGCGTTTAGTAAGATTACAGAGTGGAACTGCAGTAAAAATGTAAATATAACCGCAATGAATCCTAGGGAGATTGATCACTTACGGGTAGCTATCCATTGTGACGTCATTATTTTGTGGGTAAAAGGGGCGCAGCAGCACCAGTGGGAGGGCCCTGGGGTAAAGATACTATCGTTAATTCTTGTGGAATTGGAAGGTTGAGTTTATTACGTGAAACTGTTTAAAGGTTTATGCGCCATTATTGGGCTATACTTGACATGTTATTCTTTCTTCAGTAATCTATTGAAAACCATCAGGTTTGATGAAATAATCCAAATTGTCTTTATTTGTACTTACATGTGTCATGCAAATTAAAACCTATATGCATTGTAAGTATTTTAAAGGATTTGTGCAGTCAAAAAATGATAATTTCAGTTTATGCTGGAAATGGCTTTATAAGCACGTGTAGAAACCTCTCCGTTAATTCCGCGCGCTACCGGAATAACCTGTTAACCGTCGATATCGAGGTCCAAACTTCTGATCACCCGATTATGCATATTTTCTAGCTCTAAACCGTGTAACGTCATAATAGTTAGTCCGTGGCTTATAGCTGTACTATAACTGATGTGCTATCACTTACATCGACGGTCACAGGAAAAGCCGATCAACGATTTTTTTATAATTACTTTTGAGTGAAGTTAATCATACAATAACTTTGGCTCGAATGTAAATAACTGAAAGAGTGAAATTCGATGTTTCAAATACTCTTATTTATGCTCTAATAGCAGGTATCATCGTGTAATTATGAAAGAAAATCCACACAGAAATAAAAGATTAAGATTTTTTGGTCGAGGAGTTCAGCAACGAGTAAGCTTTAATTAGATAATATTTAATATTGTTTTCGGTATAAGTTCGGTATTGTTACTCCAATATCACGTAACTGATAACCGTCCACATTTTATTTTTACTCAAAATCTGTGCTGTGTTTGCATCGTAATGGTAGAAGGTTGAAATAAAAACACGGATTCTAGATATATTCATGCTAATTTTTGAGATTTTAATCGTAAAAAGATAGTGTTACATTATACTGTTTTTTTATTACACCGAAATTTACATAATATGCTATCTCAATCTCAGACTGATCCGAACATCATTTTGATATCGCTATCAAATTGGACTGATTAATTAATCTAAAGTTAGATATACGCTTGTTTGAATGTTTGAAATGGTTTGAATGTTTTGAAACTGAAAATATCTACATCATAAAGCTAGAATAACCATTTACTCGAAAAACTCAAATTGTATATCTAACGTTTGTATGTGCTGTATAGATGTAAAATACTGGCTTACCTAGCCGCGGATACTGTGACAAGCAGAGACCAACCGCCTATCATTATCTCTGAAAAAGTCGACACTACCCGTAAATCACGACCAAAACCAAAATAGCGCTAAAAGCTAGGCGATTCGTATGGCAAGCCAAGTTACTTTTTATTCTTTTATTCCGATATCGGATTGAATTTCCGATATCAGAAATTCAATTCCGGGAAATTCTAATTCCGATATCGGAAATTCTAATTCTGATATCGAAATTAGAACAAAAATTCTTGATATCAGAAATTCTGATTCCGATTCGGAAATTCTAATTCCGATATCGGGAATTAGAAAACAATTTCCGATATCGGAAATTCAATTCCCGATATCGGAAATTCTCTCTACTCATTATTTGCATTGCAGATTATACTTCATTTCCGATATCGGAAATTGAATTCTCGATATCGGAAATTGAAATACCGATATCGGAAATAGATTTACCCATATCAGAATTTGTTTTCTTATTTCCGATATGGGAATTATAATTTCCGATATCGGAATTAGAATTTCCGATATCAAAAATTAATATGAATTCCCGATATCGGAAATTGATTTCTCGATATCGGAAATTGAATTCCCGATATCGGAAATTAGAATTTCTGATATCGGAAATTGAATTTCTGATATCGGAAATTAGAATTCCCGATATCGGAAATTGGAATAAAAAGTAACTTGGCTTGCCATAGACGTATTATCAAAAAAAATTTGGCTGCACAAATCCTTTAATTCTCAAAATATTGGCACTTTTTGGTGGTAGATGAAATATCGAACGCTCTTCTTGAGTATTCATGAGTATGAAAATTAGAGCACATGGGATATCTCAACTTCGCTAGCCAAGGGCATTAGTCAGATTCTCTTTGAAGAGAATTGGGGATATCTATAACTTCAAAAACTAATAAAATATTGACGTTTAAGGATGTACTCCTCTGAGAAGTCAAAGTTTTCTTGTATTAAACTTTTTTTCTCATATAGATTTTTGGAAATAGGAGTTCATGCCATAAAAGAAAATAGAAGAAAAAACATATGTCCGTGTGCTCGTTTTTGAGCTATTGTCACTCAAAGATACCCAATTGACAAAATATTGGATTTTATATTAATTTTGCCGCTTTGATCATATACACAAGAGATTAAAGCCATAATTTCCTAATGAGGTGTTTGATATGTATGGATGTTTTTAGAATTTATTTTCTGGTTGTCTTCTTTAAAAATATACCAGTTTTGATCAACAAGACTTATATTTTTTAATAGAATAACAACATATGCTATCCCTACCCCTTAATTTTGAGCTACAAAATGCACCATTTTCAGTCATTTTTGCCAAAGATAGCCCTTTATAGAAAAAGTTCTGGTATTAAAAATTTTGTTACATGTAATATTTTGCATATCAACAGGGAAAGGGTTGTTCTTTCTAAATTAGGCAGAAAAATGGGGGGTCCGGGTGCTTACTTTTTTGTCCCATTTGAATATTTGTTATTTTTCAGTATTTTCGGGTAAAAAATAAATGTGCTCAAATAACCATTAAATGTAAAAATAAAGAGACAAAAGTGTATCATATCACACATTTATGCTCAATATCTTAATGACCACGAACCCAGTAAAGATTTACAGCAAAAATTAGCTCGATACAGCTAAAAATACTGGCGCAGTGATGATTTAAGTAAACACAATTTCAGTAAAAAATGGTAAAACTGTGGCTCTACCCAAAGCGAAAAAAGACACAATTTCAAAATGGCCGCCAAATGGGCCATTTCTTAAAATCCCCATATAAAAAAATCCACTAAAATAGAAATGTAATTTTTTGACAAAATTTTCAACTGGTAACTTCCTACAGATACTGATAGATTTTATTTGAAAACCTCATAACTTCTTTGATCTAGGCCTATATCGAAACGAGACTTCAACGGGACAGAAACCTCAGAAGAATACAACCTTAATTTTAATTTCTCAGGAGTTTCATGACTGTAAACAGTTACTATTGATATATTGGTACATCAGAGATTTTGATTGTATACTACTCTTAGATCTCTGAGTACATTAATAATAAAGTTTGTTGAACAAAAATTACGTATTATATAAGGGTACAATGTTTCCTAAAACACATTGTATCATATTATTTTACACAAATTGACTGATCCGACTATCTACTGAATTAATTAATCTAAAGTTAGATAAAAACACCAATGAGTTTTCCCCATTGCATTTAATACAGGCCTATTATATTAAGAATTATATTTGATGCTACAAAAATTATCTTCACATAATGTGAACGTTTTTCTCCACTAATTTGCATGTTTTCAGAAATGAAAACATAAAATATGAAAATTGAAAACAAAGTTCTTATGTATTGTCATTTGTTTGGCAAATATCTCTACTTTTTAAATCCAAAAGGGCTGGCTCTTATCTTTACTCAAAGAAAAAGTTATAATTGTTACAGCCAACCATCATAATTTGGTAAAGAACAGATACGTGACTTTGTTAAAATTAAATTGAGGTATGTCATTAGAAATGCCACAAAATATACATTTTAACTGAATTTTTGCTTTAGTTTTGGACTTTTCTTTCCATTCAAAGCCATTTGTCCGTCTCAAAAGCAACTTGTCTTTATCAATTGCAGTTATGAAAAGTTCATTTGTGAATATTGGTTTGTATGATTCATAAGTGTGTTCGAATAGTTTCATATAAAAATAGTACCAAAGTATTTTGTTTTTATATTTTTCCTTATTATCAAACTGTACCTTTATCTGCATCAGTACATGTCAGTAATTTTGTATTTGTACAAATCACAAATTACTCTATAGAACATTAAAATCCTGCTTTAAAAGTAACGTATATGTTACAACATACTTAATATATGACTGTAGAAATCATGACAGGATTATTGTGTTTTTCTATTTCATAAATTCGTCAAAATGCATCAAAGAAAAACGTACTTATCAGCGGTTTTGACTTTCTGCAATACTTTAGATGATTTTTCCTAAATTAGCAATAACGTATCTGTTCTCTTGGTAAATAGGTCTTTATGAAGTATTAGAAAATAAACGAATTCAATAACACGAATCTGCTTCAAAACTTGTAGTCAAAACTACAACATCGAAATTATCAAACGATAGATCAAAACTACTGAGTGGCGTCGATGAAGGGATGATTATGTTTGTACTATATTTAACGCTAAATATCTGTCTACACCGATTCCCATTGACTGCGAATGGTTTCGGCGTTCTTGTCATTTAATTGGAAAAAAAAACGACTCGCAAGGCTGACAGGTAGATGTGATAACTCAGGATAAACAGTTCGTCTAAACGAAACCTCACTTGTCCTTTGTTGATGTTTTGTGACATGAGGAAAAGGAATAATTCATTGTCATTGTCCTCGCCTTCCTTCACCTGAGAAACGTATCAGTCTACGTCATACTTGATTGCCACAAACAACCCTAAACTTACATTTTCTGACCATATCTAGTCTGAAACAAAATTGCTACAAATGAAACCAAGTTCACTCAAATTAAGGTTTACGTAAAAAAGTACAGATCCGTATACCAAATATGACAGGTACGTTACCAAATAAACCGATACGTTATTACATGTTTATATACACATTACTGTAAATCATATAATAACAAACATCCCAACAATATCTGGCTATAAATGTATTGAATTAGTCGATGTAACAGTATTTTTGTTGTTATAAAACTAAATATTACAGTTAACGACGGTTACATCGTTTTTCATCAAAACAGGGATACGGTGATTTTTTATTATTCCATATAACGGTCGTGTTTGGTACATTTTGATTATGTTGTTGTGTTGTATTAAGACCATTGTAACAAATAATCTATATAACTAATAAGCTTGAATCAAATACAGAGCTATACTAGTGTTAGGGAATCACGTACCGTGGTAGTTAATTAATCAAAGAAATGTTATATATGTAGTGTTTTAGCTAATGTTAACCAGGGTTAGTATACTTAAAGGAAAGTAAAGGTTATACTTATTGTCGAGTTTACCAGATCACTGGCAACACAACGACACGAATCTTTCCCCGCTAGTAAAACTTAATGGAGAAACTCTCGGACACTTGCCACGCTGTGTGTTAAGGCTAATTTCAAATGTTTTAAAGACAAGCGTGAGAAGAGGAATTTCTTTCGATATGGGTTGATTTTTGCCGATAACTCGTTTCTCGTCGGTAAACGTAGCTTGACGGCGACACTAACCCCTTCTCAACATTTTAAAAGACAACCGTTGTGACTTTATCGACTCCTAACCACATACATTTTAAACACTTAGGTCTGTATATATACTTTTGCCAAAAACTGTGATTGTGAATTGTATCTCCTGTGGGAAAGTGGCAATCTTAGGGTAGATCATCGAGTACATAGTTTAGTGTAAACGTATCAGTTGTGTTTGTTGTCGTTGCGTAAATTGTATACTTTAACGAATTAGATCGCACCTGTCCAGTTTAATTGTAAATGGTTGTGTCCTTGTTCAAGAGAAAGGGAATTATTAAGAATATGTTTAGTATTTTTATACATTATTAAGAGTACATTATCAGTCGAAAAATAAAATAAACCGTTTGTAGAGAGACATTTAATACTAATGATTTAAGTGTTGTATCATGGATTTTAATTTGTTTTGTTAAAAGTAGACTGGCACAGCATAAGTTTGCGTTGACGAATGTTTATTTTAAAAATGAGTTAAATAAAAAAATATCTACATGCCATTGTGTGATGCCATAGTATTTTGTCTATTTCTCATAGCGTACCTATTGCGCAATATCCTTTGATATAATTGAAAAGAAAAAATGTAACATTAACCCGTATTTCCCTTTGTCCACGAGTTGTATTTACGAAAGTGTCACTTATAGCTAAAAGAGGACTAAGTCGAAGATTCGTCACGAGAGCCATTATTTACTGTGATGATGAGATAAAAATCGCTAATTGGTCATGATGGAAACTACACTTGATTATTTTCGAGTGAAGATCAATCTAATAAATTTTAAGTGATGAAACGCAAACAAGAAAATACCAGAAAAGGTTATTTGTTTTAAGTCGGAACAGGTATATGATATAGGACACATAATAATTGAATATTTGCACTTTTAGTGGAGACTATGAAAGTGTGAAGATAATTTTTTGTAGCTTCAAATATAATTTCAAGGGGAAGTAACTATACGATTGTAGATCTTTTGTATTGGAGGTAAATTTGTGTAAGGACCAAAATATGTTCCGGTAGCGGGTATATTTTTTTGACTAATTACACGTGGGAAACCCCTTTACGCACGAAGCGACGGATCTACACGTAAAGTTTATTTGAACGATATATAAACAAAAGTAAATACTGAATGTAATTCAACATCGGGGAGTGCGCAGTAAGATGGCTAACATGCTAACCGGTAGGCAAGGGAGGTAACTGAGGGAACCAGGATTGTAGACTGGTACCTCCCTTGCGTCGCTTCATGAGCGGAGCGCAGCCTGGCTAGAGAACTAAGGGAAGGGAACCAGTCTACAAAATATTTATATTACTGCATGTGTAAACAACGAGAGGAAAACTGAAGTAATTCAACCAAAATAACGACTGTCAGCAAGGGATTGTCGGTATTTAAGGATGAACACATCTCAAATGTCAAAATGTTCTTATATAAACTTCAGTTATAATGATTTTTAACTCGGAGGAAAGTCATGCTCAGATAGGCATTAGAGACTCTAATCCCTATATTCGGACGTTTGATAGATGTCTCCTCTAGAGAGACATCTATCAAACGTCCGAATTAAAAGAGTATATATTCGGAGTTTGTTAGTATGTCATTCTCGTGGCGAGAGAACATTATACAAGTCTCGAATATAATAGCTGTAAGAGAGAGGAATCTCAATCGGCCTTAGCGATCATGCTCTAGTTACATTAATGATGTGAATGTATTATTGTATCACAGTATAAAAAATACCACTAATATAGTTCTTTATGGGTTTTTTTTCTTTATTACTTGTTAAAATATATTAATGACATGATAACGTACAAACAACTGTGAACTGTATATATTGATTCTCTACAGTAGCCCCCATCAAAATTAGTGTGCTTAAACATGTACATTATGTATTCTCCACCCCTAGGACTATCTCACTTAGATGTAAGCAGAACAGAACTGGTACTACAGTTATATTGAAGTTTTTTGCAGGCTATGTGATTGATCATATTTTTTTTTCGTCCTGAATTATACTGGCAATTGCATCAGTTTTTAATAGAGATATTCAAAGCTACGCAGTGAATAACTGTGTTCCGTTATACAATTTCGTTGATGTACATCAAAGGAAAATAGTACAATTAAAGAAAATATATTATCTGTGTCTGCCGTTTTTTTCCAGTTGTTTAAAAAGGAGATGTAGTCCAGGGAAAGAAAACAATATACGTATCTCGAAATATTAAACATTCCGCAGGAGTATGAAATAATGCCCTGTGTGTCGTAGTGGAGCACTGGTCCCCTTCGGAAAATCACTAAAATTTTTGGGCACAATTTTTAATAACTTTGTTTGTAGGTTTCCAATCCTTTTAAGCATATTACATACCTTGCAAATATATCATTTTTTTGTCGAAAACAAACATACAATCTGGTTGGTAAATTTTGACATACGTCAGTGAAATAACTTACAACTGTTGCTATACTAGTGTTTCCTTATTGATTTATTGTTAAAGAGTTGGCAGCTACATTATATGTAGGTCATATTATCCCTAATATACACAAAGGGGAATAAAATGTATAATTCCTTTTGATTAATTGCATGGAGCAACAAAATTTATGTTTCTATAAATAGGGGTGTGGGTACATACATAGATTCTTATTCCTGGTAAAATTTCAGATGATGTATGATTTGGTGATTTTAATAAGCTATATAGGTACAGAAGGAAGCTCTGATAGCCCATGTCAGAGGAGACAACTTGTGATGACAAATACAACCTCCAAAGAAAAATATTTGTGGGGAATATCCAGCGTACAGGGTGAGCTGTCCTTTGATCTGCTCTTTCTCACATCACATGTGCTGCTTAAATGATCATAGACAAATGGGGGGGGGGGGGGGGGGGGGGGGGGGGGGGGGGGGGGGGGGGGGGGGGGGGGGGGGGGGGATTTAGTACCTTTTTTAAATGTGTTTAGATATTAAAATACTTTGACTATACCTACATGTAACGCCAGAATTATGTAGCTGGACAGAAACAGAGTTATCCATCCTTTACAAGGGTGATCGTAACAAAAAATCAAAAAGAAATAACCCATGTCCTGGGATATAATTCTTGATATATCCATCTGGAGAGGGCCAGTAAACTTGTGCATTACTGTGACACATATCAATTTTTCATAGAAGTTTAAGGTAGTAGTATGATAAATCATGATACTGCAAATGTACCATTTTGAAATTGAAAAATAAAATTAAGATAGTCATTTTTAACCAAATTGGGTAGCTCTTCTAATACTTCTGTATTATATAACATAAAAATACATGTCTCTTTTACATACTTGTATCTCTTTCATTTCTGTTTTAATAGGTATAAACACTCATTAGTGTTACTAGTTGCACTGCAGTGGTGAGATCATGATAGTAAATGTTAAAATAATGTTGTATTCAAAATTGAAGGCCATCCTAGTACCAGATAGGGTAATGTTGAAACTAGGACAGACATAGAACAGTTCTGAGATTCTAAGGTTAAGTCCATGGAAAAGTAATGGTACTGAAGCATGTGTTTTATTGTATGCTAGGTGATAACAGCATCAATTGGAAAAACACTTCAGTCAGTTTGGAAACTGTGGATTACTGTTACCTTGTCATTAAGATCACCTGAAGAAATGGTCCCGGGGGTAGGTACATAGGTACATACAATGTATATATATTTATGATGTTTTGTTGATAAATATATTGTTACCGAACGTAGGTGTAGAATGGATCCCTAGGGTAGGTATATATTTTACCTTGTTATTTCTCCTATAAAATTAGTTTCTATATAAACTCTATTGACAAAAATTCCCAGTAAATTAACCGTCCTTCAAGCATTCAAAGAACTGTTAAAATTGACTGTTAAAATGTGCTGTGGGACTGGAGTGACCTGCGCGTACGCCACACCTACAATTCGTGACGAGTTCAATGCATTGTTTTGAGTCAATGGGTATAACGAAACAGTTATCTGAACTGGGTTTTCGGGCAAAAGATGATTTGTTTGACTCCTCCCACACAAACTGTTGCCACTCGGCCTTCGGCTTCAGGCAACAGTTTGTCTTCGGGTCCAACAAATCATCCTATTGCCTCAACCCCAGTCAGGGGAGGGGGGGGGACCACTTGCATTGCATCTTTCTTGAAACATATATTTAGAAAGTTTTTTTTCTTTATTTTGGAAAATATTTACAAAAGAATAGGAAAATACAGCCAAATTTCTCAAGAGGAAAGGGCCTTTATTTGGCCTCAAATGTAACTAAAAAAATCGCTGAGTAGGTATATCATACTGAGAGTAGGTTGGTGTACATGCAGACCTTGGATATAGATATGGTCTCAAAGGTAATTCTTTTACACCATCTTTATTGGTACCATGAGGAGGGAGTTATAATGGTTAGGTAATAGTGAGGAGGGGGGAGGGGCATCCACTAGGAATAGTCTTGGGGGATAATTACACTATGCAGTCCCATAAGCCAGAGATATAGAAATAGGTCCTTTGGGTACTGAATTTTTCTAGAATGTGAATGTAAAATAGAAATACTAGAGACAATCTCTCAAGATTGTTTCAAAAGCGTCGGGTTATGTGTTTGGTAATCAAACATCTTTTAGTTGAAAATTCTGAAACAAGCATTTACATATGATCATCATGATTATAAATGCATAATTTTAGGAGGAGAGAGGAAAATTAATAAAAAGACGAAAAGCTGGCATCTCAGGTAGTTAACTACACGTATAATTGATATTTATTTTTGCAGTATTGCCTTTTGTAACATTTAAAGACAAGGAGGGAATGACCAGTAGCAATGGAAGAAGCTAATGAGGAAATTGTGATAGATGGACGGTCTGCATCACTGCTTTCTCAGTTTTCAGAAACTAAAATTAGTATTAAATAATAATACCGTAATCTCTTTAATAGTTTTGTTGTATGTGTCTAAATGAAGTGTTGAAGTCCACAACATTAACCCTAACCAAAGGATGAAATGTCAGCTTTTTGATATTCTGAACTAATATTTATCTCACAATATATGTTTCCATAATTTATCATTCAATGGTTTACCATGTTGAAAAACCCCAATATAATTATATAGGAACAGTTTATCCTATTACTAAAATCATATTCAATTTGGTTTGATTATACAGTTTAGTAATTATGTCACAGGCAACTGCCAGGGTTTTTAGGTTCTAAAGGTTTTATTTCCTGTTTTAGACAGATGCGTGTGGCTCCTGCAGAGGAATCCAAGCGAGTGTCCTACACAGATGGGTGTCAATCGACAGCAGCTCCACCTCCTTCTGCACAGGATCACAACTGAAAATGACGCTGGGGGATTTTCGATGTTCTCAACAGGTAACAAAGATATTAATTAATTATATTTATTCTAACTTTAATTAGCTGAATGTATTTATATATGATATGAAAACATTGACATCAGTAATTACAGTCAAATATTTTTGACAAGAGGGGTACTTTTATGTCCTTACCATGTTGAAATAGAGAGGGTCTCATCATATCTCTCCATAATATTTTCATCAAACCATGTCATGCATAAATAAGCATGATCTCTTGCCCTGTATGTCTCTTTTATGTTTTAATTGTAAACATACTTATTTAATGGTGGTCAAATTTTCAGCGCAAATTCATAAAACTGTAAATATTGATGATTTATTAGCAGGGATATAATTGCAGCATAATTCGATGGTTCAATAGTGTAAATACACTTTTACAAAATTTAGCACTGTAGATAAATTAACACCTGTATATGAATAAGCACTTTTATATTAAAGACATTGTGAAAATCGTTTAAACAAAACTTTTGTTAAAAATTTTCAATCAGTTGTCTCAAAACAAATTTCCAACTATAACTTTTCAAATGTTTATATTACTGTAACAGTTATTGAATGCTACATTTAGATACTTGATCTGCCCTCCTCCATAGGATCACAAACCAGAACCTGACATGACTACCCTGGAACTCGATGAGTGTGGAGCATGCGAGATTTGAACGTTCTTTATGATGACAGCCTCATTCTCATCTTCTCCTTTCTGTCAAATCAAAGAACGCATTCGCATTGAAAGAGTTTGTAAAAAATGGCGCCACCTGGCCAAGAAGTCCTGGAGTCGACAATACAAGCTTCAGTTTCATAACATGTTCCAAGGTTTTATGAAAGGTATGTTATCTTAAAATAAGATTATAAGAAACATTATATTAGGTTGATTTTATTTTTTTTGTTTTCTTGCAATAAAGATGACAATATTTTTTCGTTTCTTAGGAAATTAATTTGCCTCATGAAAAATTACTTATTAGTTATTTGATTATGGTATATTTTTAAAGTGTTTTTTTAAAAAAAAAATAAGAAAGAAGAATGAAAAAAAAAAAAAAATGAGTGAAATGTATTACCTTGTATAGAATACAATACATGTAGATATGTAATGTAACGAGTTTATCAATGGTTTCTGCTCCGCTGGTCAACATAGAGCAGTGAGTTGATTGGCACTCACCTATTTTCAAAATACTATGGATACTCGAGTAAGGGATCTGTTATTTCAGTATGATAGCACTATAAAGTCAGACAAGGTTTTCTTGTTACCACACAGGAGACACATCGCTGATATTTTAAAAACTGTGTAAAGGAAACACATCGTCCAGATACATAATTGTTGTCCCTCAATCATATAACAGAGTGGTGTTATTCTGTGTTTACAGGTCTGACCGATTCCATCCTAAAACAGTCTGTTACTTCGGTGTGGTGGGGGGTGTATCTGCGGGCGCATGGATCTCTCAGCTTCATCCAAACTAACTCACCGACTTATGTGCAGACAGTATTGGTTAGTGTTTTTAATTCTGGTATTCCTAGTATTTATTACGACATTTTGATTTGAAGATTTTATTAGTTTAAGATCCTATTAACAGCCAGGGTCATGTAAGAAGTGCCAAGTTTGTTGGTGGAGGAATGCCGGAGTACCTGGAGAAAAAACCATCAACCAGCAATCAGTACCTGGCAACTGCTCACTTGGGATTTGAACTTGTGACCCACAGGCGGGTGAACCTGTGCTAATATGTTGAGACACCCTTAACAATCGGCCATTGTACAAATCAAATTACAGTTTAGTGATTCACAATGTAACAATATGTGTATTAATGGAGTCTGCACAGTGTGCAATGTCGAAAGTTATCACAGGAAAATATGTGCAGTCATTGCATTATTGATCAATATAAAACTTACAGAACAATTTTGAAAGAGTGAGCTCGTATTACATTTATGCATATTTAAGAACTTAAGTGCATGAATGATTGGGAATAGAAATTAATACTGAAATATTGAAACATATTCAATGTCCTAATGGTTCTTTGTCTTTGTGTCAGGTGTCCATGTCTTAACCTAGTTTATCTTAGTTATCTTTGTTACACAGGTGTCATTTTTCCTAACTCTGGTTATCTTTGTTGTACAGGTGATGTCAATTGTTGTAACTGAATTATCTTTGTTACACAGGTGTCATTTTTCCTAACCTGGTTATCTTTGTTGTACAGGTGTCAATTGTTGTAACTGATTATCTTTGTTCACACAGGTGTGTCATTTTTCCTAACCAGGTTATCTTTGTTATTCATGTGTTAATTGTCCATAACCTGGTTATTATCTTTGTAATATTACAGGTGCCAACTGTCCTAACTTGATTGCCTTTGTAATATACATGTAGGTGCTAATTGACCTAACGTGGTTATCTATGTTGTACATGTGTCATTTTACCTAACCTGATTATCTTTATTATTACAGGTGCTAATTGTCCTAACTTGAATATTATCTTTCGTAACACAGGTGCTAATTGTCCTAACTTGACTGTGATTAATGTGTCGGGAGTAAAATGTTACTGATGTCTCATTGAGAACCATAGCTCAGGCCTGTCCTAAACTCAAGGTATTTACTGCAATTATTGCAGCCCCTTGTTTTGTTCAAATATTTCTTTTTTGCATCAGTTTTTGGCTCATTACTATGGAACACAGGTTTGATTTACCTTGACAGAAATTCCATGAGCCTTGAGATTTCGAGGATGTATATCATAATAACAAATAATATAGCTGTATATTGATAATCTGCATTGATAAAGAAAAAAACATTTCTTTTTCAATTTTTCCCATTTTCTCCAATTATCACTTAGCATAGACGTCACCTTGATATAAACTTTTATTGTCTAGTTGTGTCTAAATAAATTTAATGCTGTGTTGTTTTTCTTTTGATGCTTTTATACTGTTTAGGGTTTTTTCTGCCCTTTTCTATTGTAAATGTGAAATTTACAAAATGTTTTATATGCATTGTTTGACAGGAATTTGTCCAGCAAAGCAGTTTCTATGTAGGTGACAAAGGGTAAGTAAAATTCATTAAACATTACATCTGATTGATTTTGGGTCAGCTCACTGTGACTGAGAAAACATTTACTCTCCAATTAATATCTATAGACAATAGCTTGGTCTGATTGGTCACATCATACTGCCTTGCACTTGTTGGCTAGATATAGTAATTTTATTCTGGGGAGATGAGCAAGTTATTTAATTTTGACTCCTCTTGCTTCCAAACAACCTCAAATTAATGACGACGTCTACTGTCTTTGAGTTAACCAAATTCAAATTAATGATGAACAACTCTAAGTATACTTAAATATCCATATCATAAGATGATTTAAATGTACGAGGAAAGTATAACATACTTAACCTTCAGTACATTTGATATGCAGGTTGACATGGCTTTTTCCAAGGCTGTGCATCTCTTGAACGTGTAGATTTAGAAAGTAATGCCAGGATAATAGGATGATGTAAGTATACAAGTTCAGCTGATTATCATAAATGTTAACTACTGTATAGAAGTATGTACAAGGCTAATTGTAAGTAAAAATTGGCAATATTATAAATACTGTATTAAAAGAATTCCATATCAGATCAAGATGATTTAAGAAATACTGAAAAACAGCACAGTACCGTTTTATAAAGTCCTGCATGACTAGGATCAATTTTAAAAACTAAACTAAAGACCTTAAGCCAGTATGCTTCTACCTACCTATTCTATCACTAAATCTCAACTTAACAAAGGAAGAGGATCTTTTTCAGATGGATGTCATTTATTTAGGATAAACATTTAGCAGTATAGGCATACATAGCAACACTTCACTCATGTGTCATGTCCAAGTCATATTGTGCTCATAAATATGAACATATATGTATACAGTTACCAATACCAATTATGAATAAGATTTTATCATATCAGATGAATAACAAGCAAGCTAATGATCTATAGATGCTCCACGGGTGACAAATGGTGGTTTTTTATCCATCAATAAACCAGGAAGGGGACAAATTAGGGAATTTTTCATTCAGTTACAAAAATTACTTACTTGTACCACCATTACTACCATTGGAAAAGTTTGAAGCTTCTCAGTTTTGAGCTTTTCATTTTACTTCAAGATAAACATATTAAAAATAATTAATTGCATCCCGAAAAAAAATCATGTGTCTCAAGTATGTCCTTTATGGAATGACATACTGATTGCACATGCCACCAAATGCAAAATAAGTTTATCTTATATTATTTTTTGTGTTAATTATAATTGTTCAAATGATGAATATGAGGGTTTATGCTATGTCAGCTTGGGAGCATCTTTAGTTCAAGCATCAATTTTTTGTAGTATTTCTTGATATTGACACATGTATTATGCAGATGATTGATCAACTCTGAATCTATGTGTTCTTATAAATGTTGTATGTTGATGCTGGAAATTTACTTTGTAGTGTTTCCAATTCTGTGCCAACAACACTGAAGTTCCCTCAACCTTACTCATTGTACAAAGGTAGCGTTCACTAAACAATAATTCTATTTTGGTCATGTAAAACTGTTCACTATTGTTTTCTAATTGTAACAGGGTTTTGAAAATGGATCTGGCTTACTAGGCATAAATTCTCAACTTGCCAAGCTGGAAGATTATGGTCTCTTATGAATAAATTAGACTCCGTTATGAATAATATGAACGGATCATAATGAATCAATCTTAATCCTTGTATTGGTCCATAAACTATGTATTTTTAAACAGCTTACAGATTTGGGAATAAGGAAGATTTGTCTGCGATGTAAACACCTATAACACGAGTAATTGATCAGTCAATGTAAATCTCTGACTGATCAGGAGCCTCGTTCAACCATTAAACAGCGGTAAACATATAATGGCATTATTGAGCAATGTTGTTTAAGGGAGAAAAATAAAGGAAAATTTTAAGACTAACTGAATCATAAGTCATGCAGTGACAGGGGAATCACATGCAGAATCAAGGACTTAATTACTTTTAAGAGGCTAGGTCGAGGTATTTTGTCATCATCTTTCATGAATGTTAGCATGAAAAGATTGCTAATATTTGTATTTTATGAACATCATCCCCCTCATTTTCTAATACTTAAAAGGGTTGTTGCCTGGAAGAATAAAGGTTGTTCAAATAATTCAATTTGCGCAATGTATATTCATTTTTATCCACAACTTGCCCTGTGGTTGAGTATAATACCCCTGTTTGGGTCATGATCAGTTATTTAGCAATCGAATTCTAGTTTGTTATTGTTGTGTTTCTGTGTGTGGATTTTGTCCAAACAATGAAATAGAAGACATTGAAGTATTGTTACCCTATCACTGTTTTGCATGATCCAGTCTTGCAAAAGTTGCCTTCTTATCTTTTGATCTTTGTTATAGATCGAGGCAGAAGTGTTTGTCTAAGATATATTTAGTGTGTTATCTTCTTTTTCTTTCAGAATCTTAAAAGGTTAAAAGTCTTTAATTTGGAAGGCAGTTACTCAAAAAGTAAGCATTATATAAAAGTAAACATTCTTGCTTGATCATGATGTGAGGATGTTTTTTCATAAGGTTTATCACACATGAAAAAAGAAACCCATATTTTAGCATGAAATTTTTGAATTTTGATAATTCACAACGAAACCAATATTTACATTTGGTTGTGCTACTTTGATTTACCAGTTAATTGTACATGTTGTGTACATTCACTTTTGAATTAGCATCTGAATGTTATATTTTTTTCATTGTTTTGTTTGAATTTTCTTTCAGTTCACACCATTAGGTTTGAAGAAGATTGAACAGTTGGTTTGCCGCAATTCTGGTGAGTACAGTGTTTATGAGAACCAGTACAGAACCTAGCTGTCTTTGAAGATACAGTAAACTGTATCAATATGGTATACCTTTATCAATGAAGACAGCCAGGTGATGCACTGAGTGACTGTCAGTTTTAACCTTTAATTGACCTATAAATCAAAGAAACAGCTTTACTAATATTAATCCCAGTGTTTAAAACAGCTGCAATACTGTATACTTGTTAAATTTTGAATGTGTACAATTTCAAAATTTACTGTTTGGAATGTATTTTGTGAGGTTTTATTTTCGCAAATTATCTTTCTAGCAATTGAAGGCGCCATTCATGCGCAAAATTTACCAACTATACAGTAAGCTACATGTTTATTTTTTTAATTATATACATCAGGTAAAGGTCAAGGTCAACCAGTAGTAACCGTTTGAAAATATAAAGATTTCTGCTGACCATCTTTAAAAATAACCAGGCTGTAAATAGGACTTTAAGCAATTAAACAATTTAAAGAATAGCAAATAAAATAAACAAACTAGTGTAAAAAACTTTTGTAATTTGCACATTTTTTCTGTGCAAAAATAAAATTTTAAGTTAGGTGGTGCGCAAATTAAATTGACAGAGGAGATTTTAAAAAAAAAAACAAAAAAAATTCAGGGAAAAAGGTCTGTTCATTCTGAGGGACTGACGAATGAATGTTGAGGGTACTGCTCTGTTTATGGTAACCTTTTTATATGATAAAAGTAGCTAGTAATAACCATTTTAAAAATGAAAAGATTTCTGCTGACAATCCTTAAATACCAAGGCTGTAAATAGGGACTTTAGGCAATTAAATAATTTAAAGCAAATAAAATAAACAAACCAGATCTAAATTAAAGAACTATTAGGCTATGAAATGATCAAAATTTTGGCTCCAGGCTCATGAAACAATCTTAGACTTAAGTTTAGATTTAGCAAATCAGAAAATTAAATGTAACTTTTTGTTATATGTCCATCTTTGATTACCGTATTTCACAGCAATAAAAACCCCTCCCTCAAGATAAGACCCCCCACCTATTTTGACACATTTTTTCAGACTTAGGGGGGATGTCTGCAAATAAAAACCACCTAACCCACCTATTTTTCAGTTTACTGGATGATGAATTTCAGCAATGGAGTAATTAAAAATATCACCAAAATGACTTTGTATCGGAACTTTTTTTTTGTTTAGTTTTTTATCGGCATAGAAAAATCACGTAGTAAAGAACTAGTACTGTTTTGTGTGCTTGTTATTTTTGTCATTAACTTCAAGTTAATTCACCGGGTGATTTAATTATCAATAACTACGAAATGTGAACAGTGCTTATATTTAATTGGAGGCTATTTTCAACAAAATACGTCGATATATGTTTCCATGAACACTTCAACACGTTTTAGTGTTTCGTACGGCTTGTCATTTTTTTACATGAATCAGCAAAGAAGTATTCGTCATTGATGCAGATTGTTTCTGCACATCTGTGGATTCTAACTCAATACAATCATTACCTAAAACATCTACTTATGGCAATTGAATTCACGTGTTTACTAAGACGTGAGATGTAGTTGTGATCATAAACAATAACCTAATTTGAATATTTCAAAAACATAACAAATACGATTATTTAAACTTCTAGATTAAAATGACATTGCTTATGATGCTGTAGTTTCTTCGTTTGATTCATTGGTTGAATGTCCGCGTGACTCTTGCAAAAATGTGCGTTTCCTTTCAGCACTTACGTTACAACTGCCCTAATATTGTTTAACAAATTATATTTTAATTTGTCATAACATTTGATTTAATTTTACTCATGCGTCTTCATTATTATTATAAATACTTGAATATCTTGCTATTACCCATCTGTCATTAGACGACTTACAACGATGACAGGACATTAAAAAAATCCAAGATGGCGACCTCATAGATTGATGTTGTATTAGGCGGGTTGTCCGCAAATAAGACCCCCCACCACTTTTGAAAAAAAGGAAGACCTTTATTTCTTCTTTTCTGGGAGGGGGGGGGCTCTTATTTTTTTTTTTGCGGTGAAATACGGTAGCTACGTCTGAAATTAAGACACTTTTTGGACTTAAAAAGTTTGTTTCATGATCCTGAGGCCTGATCTGTGTTTTTAAATAAAAAAAAAAACCCTGTAGGAGGAAGTGAGCTTTGCCCAGAACTCTGCAGTTGATGATGAAGTTTTAACACAATGTGCTGTAGGCTGTCCTAACCTCACGTAAGTCTATGTAATTTTCTTCATAATAGACTTTCTCACTCATTTAATTAGGAAGGAGCATCAACTAAAATTATAGTATATTTTGCAGAAGTATTGAGTATGCATGTTCAATTCATAATGGGACCAACATAAGGGATTAACATAAGGAAATCTGTTAATAAAAAAATAGAATAAAAGTTTAAATTATAATAGCATGTCCTGATGAATTATATCCATATTTCAGTTGTGTAGATGTGTCTGCCTGTTACAAACATGTTACTGATCGTGGTATACAGGCCTTAACACGATGTTCTGATCTGTTAAATCTCAACATCAGCTACCTCTCACATGTAAGTCTTAATTTCTTTTCCAATACTCTACTCTATTGTATAGGTGTCAAATGTATCACAATTCTCAAATGACTCTTCCCCGCCAGGCAAAGGGTCATAAATTAACGAAAGTAACTAAACACAGATGAATGAATGCCATACTCATTAAAAGGAATGGTCATTGACCTAATTCAGGTTTTCCAGGGTCCCAGGATTTTCAGTCTTGTCAAATTACTTTTCTTTCAGATACGGTAACAGAAAAAAGACAAAATGAACTAGGTACCTTATAATTGCTGAACATAAAACAGCATTTTTTAATAGCAATTAGTTTGTTCAAAATTAATGAATCAAGATAACTGTCAATGTCAATGCAGCTATTTTAATATACAGTAATATGTCAGTGTCTTCTATAACTCTGAATACTATTTTTTGCTTTTTTTTTTTTTTTGGAGCTTTGACGAAATATTTGTGGGCTAATTCCATGGTAAAACTCAGTTACGCTGATGTTTTTATAGGACCTTCAGTGTTTTATAATGATGGCTCCATAACAATAATGACGAGCCATTAAAGTTTCTACAGCTCTGAACATAATTACACAAGTTATAACAATTGGAAGGTCTTATCAAAGCCCATTTTGTCACAAACAAGTGTCACATCTTCATATTTCAAACAAAGGATCAATTTGATTTTTAAGCAGGTAATTGTATGCATACAGCTTATTGTAAGTAACTTGAGGCTTAAATAATGATTATAACTTATTAACTATTGGTTGCATTAAAAGCCTGTCCGCTTCGTGCTTTAGGTGAGTGATAGCTGTGTGAGAGGCTCTAGCTATGTCCATGGGAAGTCTACGGGACACTGGTGGCCCGTTGGTATGCTCTGGGATAACACATCAAGGTAACTCCACAAAGTGTCTTTAACCTCGACCACAGTTACAAGTACTAAGATTGAACTTTAATCTAAAGTGACCTGATGATATTTTGTGTTTATTTAGGAATGTTTACATTAGCATACATGCATTTCAAGTAAAGTATAAAATACCTCCATTTGTTACTGTAAAAGTACTTTTGAACACATTGAATTTCACAAGAGAGTCATCTATTAAAATTATTTTGATTATGGGGGCATAATCTAATAAAATAAGCTTAAATTGAAACTGATTCATGTGGTTTTGTAGATGTCCTGGAGTTCTGGCCAAATAAAGTTAATGAACAACGGAGGAAAATAGTGGAAAAAACTTCTTTAATGGTATCAAATAAATGAGGTAAATCTGTAAAAAAATCAGAAAATAAAATATTCTGTTTAGTTCTGAAATGTAAGTAAATTAATACAGATGTTAATTCCTGTTGAATGATACTTGGATTCACCATGCACTTTAACCTGCCTTATCGTGTTTACAGTAAAGAGTATATAATCTATAGTTCAATATTCAATTCTACATTCATGTCAATCGATTGTTTAGTTCGCATTGCTAACCTTTGATTACTCACTACCTTTTCAGGCGGATGTTGACCTTTGCCGAGCTTTGTAATGGACCTTCGAACATGCTGGACCTAGAGTGGAAACTTTGACATCAGTAATCTCAGTGTGGAGAGAGTTAGTTGCTACACATACTTGGGAAGATTCCACAAACCTCTCACCCTGGTCCTCGGGGGTAATGTGTACAGGTGTTACCAATCTCTTCTGTTTTTAGACAGATCTAAAAATTAACAAAAATTGTATCAAATATTAAAATTATTAATTTTATACCCAATAAGATGTTCCTGAGTCATGACGCATTCATTCTTCATGTTCTCTTGGTTTTTCCAAAATATAGACATTCTCCTTTGCATGTTTGGCACTTTTGTATTTGAAACTCAGTTGGAATTATAGGCCAGTTCTGACAAATGGATATAAGCTTTCAATATTTTGGAAGATTTTATTTCTAAAAAGATTCACTGATATTGTAATACACTGCCGTCCAAATGTTTTGTAACAACAACTCTAATTTACTGTTATAAACAAAATTATTATGTATAGAATATTTTAACGAAGTCTCAAGTGACCTATTCTAATCGCCTTTTGTCCGTCGTCGTCGTCGTCCGTGCGTCGTCCGTCGTCCGTCGTATGTCCGTAAACAATTTACATTTTCAACTTCTTCTCCAAAAATTGCTGAAGCAATTTCAATGAAATTTTGCACAAACCTTCTAAGGCATAAGGCCAATCAAAAATTGTGAATTATATGATCCTCACCCCCCAGGGAGCTATGGGAGGGGCCAAAAGGGGTAAAATTGACTAAAATTTCAAAAAATCTTTCTTCTCCACTCACAGATGTGATGGAATTAAATACTCTTCATAGATAGAAAGGTCCTAAGGTCCTTTACAAAAATTGTGAATTATATGACCCTGGGGTCTCAGGTTTCCCCCTGGGGAGGGGGTTAAGTTTACTATAGTTTATATAGGGAAAACACATTTTTGAGTATTATTTGATCATTTGTAATAGGAAATGAGTCAAATATTGTCAGAATTATCAGTATGAGATGGCTATTGAATCCTATTAACCAGTTTTCCATGACTGACCCCCTCGGGGCAGAGGGGTGGGGCCAAAAGGGGCAAATAGGCTCAAACTTTAAAAATCTTCTTCTTAAATACTGGAAATGGTAGAATCTAATACTCTTCATAGATGGACAGGTCTTAAGGTGTTTTATGAAAATTGTGAATTATATGACCCTTGGGTCTCATGTTTCCCCCTGGGGAGGGGGTTAAGTTTACTTAAGGTTATATAGGAAAAACACATTTATGAACATTATTTAGTCATTAAAATAGGAAATTAGTCAATTGTTGTCAGAATTATCCCTATGTGATGGCCATTGAATCTTATCAACAAATTTTCCATGACTGATCCCCAGGGGGCCTTAGGGATGGGGCCAAAACGGGTCAAATAGGCTAAAAGTTTTAAAAATCTTCTTCTGAAATACTGGAACTGGTTGAAATCAAATACTCTGCATAGATGGAAAGGTCTTATAAAGTCCTTTACAAAAATTGTGAATTATATGACCCTGGGGTCTCAGATTTTCCCCTGGGGAGGGGATCAAATTTACTATAGTTTATAAAGGAAAAACACATTTATGAACATTATTTGCCTATTTTTCATAGGAAATTAGTCAATCTGGGTTAGAATTATTAGCCTGAGATAACATTTTAACATCATATCCATATTGGTCTTGGCCGACCCCCAGGGACCAGAGGGGCGGGGCCAAAAGGAGTCAAAATGGATAACATTTCAAAAATCTTTCTTCTGAATTCACATAATCTTCATAGATTAAAAAGTCAAATTTATAAAATCACTGACTGACTTCAAGGGCCTGATGGGCCAATATATAGTGTTTATATGCATGTCTTTGTTTCATTCTGTAACTGAAATCAGGTGACCGTTAAGGCCCATGGGCCTCTTGTTTAAATTATGTAAAAGAAGATTTAACACAAATAATTTTCTTAATTAAGTCCCAAATTAGGATTATAATAAGTCACTCTCCATATGACTCCCTTTGAAGAAGGGACTTGTTAAATTTGGGATTTGATGAGGACTTTGTTGTTTTAGGTAGAAAAATGATTGTTTCAATTTAAGTTGCTTTCTCAATATTACCAATTTACCTTCGTGATGGTGTTTGACCTACATAAGAAGCATCACTATGTATATTTATTTTCTAAATCTGCTGTAGTAAATTATAAAGTTTTATTTAAAAAAAAGTATCAAATCCATTTTCTTTTAAGCTGTTAAGTCAGAGTGCATTTTAAATTTATACTTCTCTCTTCATTCCAAGAACACTTTTTTGTCATTCTCAGTTAATGTAATTTTTATCGCTTACAGAATGCTCTGATCACATATTGTAGGTACGTCTGGTGGAGCCCCCCTGGTTCACCTTGATTACAACTGGAAGTAGCATCACACTGAACATGTACAACCTCTCACTTCCTCACCTAAAGGCAGACAGGGAAATCATGTTACGACGAGGTAAGAATCACACTGAACATGTACAACCTCTCACTTCCTCACCTAAAGGCAGACAGGGAAATCATGTTACGACTAGGTAATTAAGGGGGGGGGGGGGGGGGGGGGGGGGGGGGGGGGGGGGGGGGGGGGGGGGGGGGGGGGGGGGGGGGGGGGGGGGGGGGGGGGGGGGGGGGAATCACAACTGAACATGTACAACCTCTCACTTCCTAACCTAAAGGCAGACAGGGAAATCATGCTACGACCAGGTAAGAATCACACTGAACATGTACAACCTCTCACTTCCTCACCAAAAGGCAGACAGGGAAATCATGTTACGACTAGGTAAGAATCACACTGAACATGTACAACCTCTCACTTCCTCACCTAAAGGCAGACAGGGAAATCATTTACGACCAGGTAAGAATCACACTGAACATGTACAACCTCTCACTTCCTCACCTAAAGGCAGACAGGGAAATCATGCTACGACCAGGTAAGAATCACACTGAACATGTACAACCTCTCACTTCCTCACATAAAGGCAGACAGGGAAATCATGCTACGGCCAGGTAAGAATCACACTGAAACATGTACATAAACCTCTCACTTCCTCACTAAAGGCAGACAGGGAAATCATGCTTTAGACCAGACCCGTAATGAATCACATGAACATGTACAACCTCTCACTTCCTCACATAAAGGCAGACAGGGAAATCATGCTACGGCAGGTAAGAATCTACACTGAACATGTACAACCTCTCACTTCCTCACCTAAAGGCAGACAGGGAAAATCATGCTACGACCAGGTAAGAATCACACTGAATATGTACAACCTCTCACTTCCTCACCTAAAGGCAGACAGGGAAATCATGCTACGGCCAGGTAAGAATCACACTGAACATGATACAACCTCTCACTTCCTCACCTAAAGGCAGACAGGGAAATCATGCTTAGACCAGGTAAGAATCGAAACTGAACATGTACAACCTTTCAACTTCCTCACCTAAAGGCAGACAGGGAAATCATGTTACAACGAGGTAAGAATCACACTGAACATGTACAAACTCTCACTTCCTTACCTAAAGGCAGACAGGGAAATCATGTTACAACGAGGTAAGAATCACACTGAAACATGTACAAACTCTCACTTCCTCACCTAAAGGCAGACAGAGAAATCATGCTACGGCCAGGTAAGAATCACACTGAACATGTACAACCTCTCACTTCCTCACCCTAAAGGCAGACAGGGAAAATTCATGTTACGACAAGGTAAGAATCACACTGAATATGTACAACCTCTCACTTCCTCACCTAAAGGCAGACAGGGAAATCATGTTACGACGAGGTAGGAATCACACTGAACATGTACAACCTCTCACTTCCTCACCTAAAGGCAGACAGGGAAATCATGCTACGGCCAGGTAAGAATCACACTGAACATGTACAACCTCTCACTTCCTCACCTAAAGGCAGACAGGGAAATCATGTTACGACAAGGTAAGAATCACACTGAATATGTACAACCTCTCACTTCCTCACCTAAAGGCAGACAGGGAAATCATGCTACGACCAGGTAAGAATCACACTGAACATGTACAGGTGGAAATTGTTGGATCTCATTAGATGTTCTCCGAACATTGCTTCCCTATATAACCTTAAAGTTAAATATGAGAATCTGGGTTTTTGTGCAGATCTCACTTGACGCCCAAACACTCCTCACCATAGTGAAAGCAGATTTTGCATAACCAATCCTGGCTGCAGCACCCCCTTCATTTCCTCCTAATCAGCACTTCCTAAGTAGCAAGCTCAATCTACTTCCTTGATTGGCTCCCTGTTCACAGTGACTGGTATGCTTACAATGATGTTCATTTTTATCAGTTTGGCTTTTCTTCTTTTTTTTTCTAGGCCAATTCAAAGTTGATATGACCTCAAGACCATTGTGCATGTGCAACCTCTATTTCAACCATCAGTACCATTAGACAGCAATAGGATTTTTTCAATAACATGACGATTTATTAAAAAAAAATTATCGGACACTATCACATATAAATAGCAATGATAGAAATAGTGAAGAAATGCGTATACATAATAAGTGTAGATACATAGACGCAAACATCAACAATTATGTATAAATCTTTCTCTAATCGCATGATATATTTTTCAAATTTTATTTACTGTTACAGCTGACGGAAGCAGTGAGGAGGAGGAGGAGGAATGGGAGGGGGAGGCCGTGTCATCAGAGATCAAACATTACCAGTCTGTCATGGCTGCTGGTGCTGAAATCACGTCGGACACAGAATGGGATGATTATGAATTGGAAGGATTAGAGTGTGATGACTTCCTGATCGGAAGACGATCCGCTCGACGAAAGGAGAGATGGTCTATGTCTTGAATTTCATTGTCACTACTAAAGGAAAAAGGTAATTTTTCAAATTCCCTACCACCTCTAAATAAAGAAGGTTCATCATTCCTACCCTCTCTATGAAGGAAGAGGATTTAACTTCTGTAGGAACAAGGATTTAATATTGTACAAGCATAGGAGTATGCTTTGAACAGGAATAACCGATGTATACGTTAACTACATGTATGAATTGAGGACTGATTGATAGCTAGATTGTGAGACACAATGAAAATACGAAATGGTTTGAATTTGTGGGCATTGTTAGGGGGGGGGGGGGGGGGGGGGGGGGGGGGGGGGGGGGGGGGGGGGGGGGGGGGGGGGGGGGGGGGGGGGGGGGGGGGGCAATATGCAACATGCCATTGTTAATCTCTCCCAGAATGTAAACATACCATTGTTATCCTCTCCAAATGTAATCAATATACCGATTTAGTTATCTCTACCAAATATAACGTTGCTATAGAGTTATCCCTCCCAATGTAACATGCCATTGTTATCCCTCCCAATGTAATAATACCATTGTTAACCCTCCCAATAGTAACATGCCATTGTTATCCCTCCAAATGTAACATTACCATTTGTTATCCCTCCAAGATGTAACAGTTCCATTGTTATCCCTCCCATGTAACATGCCATTGTTATCCCTCCAAATGTAACATGCCATTGTTTATATCCCTCCCAATGTAACATACCATTGTTATCTCATCTCCCAATGTAACATGCCATTGTTATCCCTCCCAATGTAACATGCCATTTGTTTTATCCCTCCCAATGTAACATGCCAATTGTTATCCCTCCCCAATGTAACATACCATTGCTATCCTCTCCAAATGTAACATGCCATTGTTTATCCCTCCCAATCGTAACAATGCCACATGTTTATCCCTCCCAATGTAACAATGCCATTGTCTATCACCTTCCAATGTTAAGCATAACCATTGTTATCTCATTTCTACTCCCAATGTAACATGCCATTGTTATCATCTCCCAATGTAACAATGGCTATAGTTATCCCTCCCAATGTATCATGCCATTGTTATCGTCTCCCAATGTAGTCATAGCATTTGTTTATCCTCTCCCAATGTAACATACCATGTGATATCTCGTCCCAATGTAAACATATGCTATAGTTTATCCCTCCCAATATAACATGCCATTGTTATCTCCTCTCGAAGTAGTATACGATGTTGCCATTGTTATCCCACCCAATGTAACATAGCCCATTGTTATCTCTGTCCCCAATGCAACAATGCTCTCATATTATCTCCGTCCCCAATGTCAACATGCCATTTGTTATATCTCTCCCAATGTCACATGCCTATTGTTATCCCGTCCCCAATGTAACATGCCATTGTTATCAGCTCCCCAATGTATACGTGCCATTGTTTATCCGCGCCCCAATGTAACATTCATTGTTTTAGTCTTATCTCTGAAGCCACTCCAATAGATACATGCCATGGTTATCCCTCCCAATGTAACATACCATGTGTTATCTCTCCCAAGTGTATACTTTGTACGTGCCATTGTTATCGCTCACAAATGTAACATTGTCATTGTTATCCCTCCCAAATGTAATATACCATTTTGTTATCTCATCCCAATGTAACATGTCCATTTGTTATCCCATCCTAATTTATACATACCATTGTTATCCTCTCTCCAATGTAGCATCGGCCATTGTATCCATCCAAATGTAACATGTCTTTGTATATCCTCGTTATGTATGTTATGGCCATTGTTATCTTCTCAATAATGTACATCCCATTGTTATCTGCTCCCAATGTAACTTGGCCATTGTTATCTCTCCCAATGTTAACGTGGCCATTGTTATTCTCTCGCCAATGTAAAATACCTATTTGTTATCTCTCCATTCTAGCATGTCATGGTTTTCTCTCACACTGTATACTCGTGTAATAGTTATTCCCTTACCAATGTAACGTTGCTATTGTTATCCCTCCCATGTAAATTAGGCTCCATTTGTTATTCTCTCCACAATGTAACGGGCATTGTTATCCTCCCAATGTAAACGTAGCCTTTGGGTTTCTCTCCCAATGTAAAATGCAATGGTTATCGAGTGCCAATGTAACATCCATATGTTACACTCTCCATATGTAATTTGCCATTGTTATCCTCCCAATGTACATGTCATGTTAAACTCCCCATGGCGATACCTCTGCAATGTAATATGATCCTCTGCCTTGTCTCTCCAAAGGGTAACATGCCATTGTTATCCCACCCAATGTAACATGCCATTGTTATCCCTTTCCAATGTTACATGCCAGTGGTATCGCGCCCAATGTGACATTGCCATTGTTAATCTCTCCCTAATGTAACTATCATCTATTTTTTATATCTCCAAAGTAACATGCCGATTGTTAAGCCCTTCCCTTAATGTAACATATCCATTGTTATCTCGGTCACCCAATGTAAACATGCCATTGTTATCCCTCCCAATGTAACATGCTATTGTTATCCCTCCCAATTGATATACATGCCTCATTGTTATAGCTGCTCCCAATGTATACATGCCATTGTATGTCGGATCTCTCCCTACCAATTTAACATGCTGATTGGTTATCCCCTCCCAATGTAACATGCCATTGTTATCCCTCCGTCCCAAAGTAACCCTCCCAATGGGCATACAATTGTTATCTCTCTCCAATGTATACGTGCCATTGTTATCCTCTCCCAATGTAACATACCATTGTGTTATCTCTTCCAATGTAACATGCCATTGTTATCTCTCCCAATGCAACAACGCCATTGTTATCTCTCCCAATGTAACATACCATGTTTAACATAGCCTATTGTTATCTCTCCCAATGTAACATGCCATTGTGTTATCTCTCCCAATGTAACTATGCCACATTGTTATCTCTCCCATGTTAACATGCCATTTGTTATCTCTCCCAATGTAACATGGGCCATTGTTATCTCTCCCAATGTAACATAGCCATTGTTAATCCCTCCAAAAATGCAACATGCTTATAGTTATCCCTCCCAATGTAACATTGCCATTGTTATCTCTCCCAATGTATACTGTGCCAATGTTATCTCTCCCTAATGTAACACATACATTGTTATCTCTCCCAATGTATCATGCCATTTTGTTATCTCTCCCAATGTAACATGCCATTGTTATCTCTCCCAATGTAACATGCCATTGTTATCTCTCCCAATGTAACATGCCATTGTTATCTCTCCCAATGTAACATGCCATTGTTATCTCTCCCAATGTAAATTTTGCCATTGTTATCAATTATTATCCGCCTCCCTCAATGTAACATGACCATTGTTAATCTCGTCACAATGTAACCTGGCCATTGTTATCTCTCCCAATGTAACATAGCCATTGTTATCTCTCTCCCTCGACAAATCGTAACCATACCATTGTTTCTCCTCCCAATGTAACATGCTATACGTGTTATCCTCTCCGATCCAATGTAACATGCAATTGTTATCTCTCCCAATGTAACATGCCAGCGTATGCCATTGTTATCTCTCCCTAATATAAGATACCATTTTATCTCCCAATTGAACATGCCATTGTTATAGCTCTCGCCAATGTATACATGGCCATTTTGTAACCTCTCCCAATGTAACATTGCCATTGTTATCTCTCTCCCAATGGTTATCCCTCCAAATGTAACATGCCTATTAGTTATCCTCTCAATGGTAACACCCCATTGTGTATCACATCCCCAATGTATCATGCCATTGTTATCCCTCCCAATGGTAACATGCATTGTTATCTCTCCCTAATGTAACATGCCCATTGTTATCTCCTCCCAATGTAACATGCCATTGTTATCCCTCCCAATGTAACATGCCATTTTTTATCTCTCCCAATGCAACATGCCATTGTTGATAATGACAGGGTCCCAATGTAACATGACATTGTTATCTCTCCCAATGTAACATTGACGCATTGTTATCCCTCCCAAATGTAAGTATGGCCATTTATATCTCTTCCAATGGTAACATGCCATTTGTTGTCTCGTCTACTCCCAATCTGTAACATGCCATTTGTTACCCATCTCCCAAATGTAACATCGGCATTAGTTATCAACTATGATTGTTATACATTGTCCTCCCCAATGTAACATGTTTGATTGTATAATCACTGGAAAATGTAAGAAAATTAGGTAATCTCCTCCCAATTGTACATGTCAATTACCCTATGTATCAACCATTGTTATCTCACCGTCCAATGTAACATGCCTCATCAGTGTTATCACTCCCAAATCAGAACATGCCATTGTTATCCCTTCCAAATGTAACATGCCACAGATGTTATCTCTCCCAATGTAACATGCCATTGTTATCTCTCCCAATGTAACATGCCATTGTTATCACTCCCAATGTAACATGCCATTGTTATCTCTCCCAATGTAACATGCCATTGTTATCTCTCCCAATGTAACATGCCATTGTTATCCCTCCCAATGTAACATGCCATTGTTATCTCTCCCCAAATGTAACATGCTATTGTGTATCCCTTCCCAATGTAACATGCCATTGTTTATCCACTCCACAATTAAACACATTGCAATGTTACAAGCCATTGTTATCCCTCCCATTAACAATTGTAACATGCAGCATTACTTATCCATCCACAATGTAACATTTAATCATTCATTGTTATCTCTCCCAAATGTAACAATGCCTCCCAATGACATTGTTATCTCTCCTCATAATACAGTTCATGTAACCTTCCCAAGGAACTTGTTATCTCTCCCAATGTTACGTGCCATTGTTATCTCTCCCAATGTAACATGCCATTGTTATCCGCTCCCAATGTAACATGCCATTGTTATCTCTCATAATGATACATGCGTATTGTTATCTCTCCCAAGGGTAACATACACATTGTTTGTCTCCAACTCCAAATGTAAACATGTATATCATTGTTATTCACTTCCAATGTACATCTCGCCATTGTTATCCCCATGTGAGCTCCGCGAATGTAACATACATATGTTATCCTGCCCCATTATCTATACCAGTGTGTCTCCCCCCCAACGAGTTTATCTCTCCCAATGTAACATGACAAATTGTTTATCTCTCCCAATGTAAGGCATGGCCATTGTTATCTCTCCCAAATGTAACATGACCCATTGTTATCCCTCTCCCAAAAGTAACATGCCATTGTTTATCTCTTTCTCCAATGTAACATGGCCATTGATTGTTATCCCTCCCAATGTAACATGCCATTGTTATCCCTCCCAATGTAATCATGTCCTATCTGTTATCCCCTCCCAATGCTAACATGCCATTGTTATCCCTCCCAATGTAACATGCCATTGTTATCCCTCCCAATGTAACATGCGTCTTTGTTATCCTCCCAATGTAACATGCCCATTGTTATCTCTCCACAATGTAACCATTAACCAGTGTTATCCCTTCCAAATGTAACATGCCATTGGTTATCCCTCCCAATGTAACATGCCATTGTTATCCTGTGATTTATGTAACAAAGCCGTTGGTGTATCACTCCAATGTAGACATTGCCATTGTTATCTCCTCCCCAATGTAACATGCCATTGTTATCTCTCCCAATCTAACTGCTGGCCATTGTTAATCTCTCCCAATGTAATATGCCATTGTTATCGCCCTATGTAATCTAACATCGTCATTGTTATCTCTCCCAATGTAACATGCCATTGTTATCTCTCCCAATGTAACGGTGCTCATTGTTATCCCTCCACAATGTAACATGCCATTGTTATCCCTCCCAATGTAACATGCCATTGTTATCTCTCCCAATGTAACATGCCATTGTTATCTCTCCCAATGTAACATGCCATTGTTATCTCTCCCAATGTAACATGCCATTGTTATCTCTCCCAATGTAACATGCCATTGTTATCTTACCCTCCCAATGTAACAGTGCCAATTGTTATCCCATCCCAAATGTAACATGCCATTGTTATCTCTCAACCAATCTAACATGCATTGTGTTATCTCTCCCAATATGAATATCCATTTGCTTTATCCTCTCCATGAGTAACGTGCCATTGTTATCTCCTCCCTCAATGCAAACATGGCCATTGTTTTCTCTCCCAAGGTAACATGCCAGTCGTTATCTATCCAAATGTAATTGCCATTGTTATCCTCCAATGTAAATATATGTCATTGTTATCCGTCCCAAATTGTAACAATACCATTGTTACACTCGCCAATCTGTAATCACGTGCCATTGTTATCCCTCCCAATGTGTCACATACTTATATTATATCTCTCCAAATATGCCATTTAACTATGCCCAATTGTTGTCAGTAGCTCCCATAATGTAACATGCTATTGTGTATCCCTGTACCAAATGGAACATTGCTTTAGTTATCTCTCCACAATGCTTGATCATGCCTTTGTTTATCTCACACCTAATGTAACATTGGCACTTTGGTATCTCTCCCAATGTGATAATTGTCATTGGTTATTCCTCTTCTCAATGTAATGTGCTCCATTGTTATCTTCGCCCAATGCAAAACATCCATTGTTATCTCTCCCAATGTAAACGTGCCATGGTTATCTCTCCCAATGTAAACATGCTCATACTTTTATCTCTCTCCCAATTGTAACATGCATTGTTATCTCTCCCAATGTAACAATAGCACATTGTTATCCCTCCCAATGTAAACATGCCACTTGTTATCCCTCCCCAATGTAACATGTCCATTGTTATCTCTCCCAATGGTAAACATGCCAATGTTTGTCTCATGACCTCCCAAATGTAACATGCCATTGTTATCCCCCTCCCCAATGTAACATGCCATTGTTATCCCTCCCCAATAGCTAACATGCCATTGTTATCTCTCCCAATGTAACATGCCATTGTTATCTCTCCCAATGTAACATGCCATTGTTATCCCTCCCAATGTAACATCCGATTCCTATCCTCCACATGTAACATGCCAATTGTTATCCCTTCCCAATGTAACGTGCCATTGTTATCTCTCCCAATGTAACATTGCCGTTGTTTCCGCTCACGATTGTAAACATGCCATTGTTATCTCTCCATCAATGTAAACAAGCCATTGTTATCTCTCCCCAATGTAACATGCCATTGTTATATCACCTCCCAATGTTGAATGCTATGGCCATTATCCCTCCACCCATGTAACATTGCCATTGTTATCCCTCCAAATGTAACATGCCATTGTTATCCCTCCCAATGTAACATGCCATTGTTATCTCTCCCAATGTAACATGCCATTGTTATCTCTCCCAATGTAACATGCCGATTGTTATCCGCTCCAGTTAACATCATTGTCTTATCCCTCCCAATGTAACATGCCATAGTTATCTCTCCCAATGTAACATGCCATTGTTATCTCTCCCAATGTAACATGCCATTGTTATCTCTTCCAATGTAACATGCCATTGTTATCTCTCCCAATGTAACATGCCATTGTTATCCCTCCCAATGTAACATGCCATTGTTATCTCTCCCAATGTAACATGCCATTGTTATCTCTCCCAATGTAACATGCCATTGTTATCCCTCCCAATGTAACATGCCATTGTTATCTCTCCCAATGTAACATGCCATTGTTATCTCCTCCCAATGTAACATGCCATTGTTATCCCTCCCAATGTAATATGCACAAAGATTATCTCTCCCAACATGCAACATACCAATTGTTCTTTTCCAAATGTAACATAGAGCGTAGATCAAGTAAGATAGAGTTTGTCCCATGAAAGACAGCTATGTAAGGATAAATCTATCTCTACATAGCTGTGACGTCACAATTGAAAACAATGAGATGCCGGTCACGAGTCATGTCAGCCAAAGATTGACGTCATTTTTCTTCTATTTCGATATGTGTGATTTGTTCGGATTTATTTTACCTGTTCATTGTTTAACTTTGCCATTTCCAAACCGTTTTAAACCTAAGATTTCTTGTTTATTTTCAATATAAACCAAACTTTGATGAGCTCTTTCGAATGGCGTTCTTATTTTTAAAATCGATCGATTATTTAAGAAGTTAAGATTTTGTCACAAAACGGCTGCCTCACCTGTGTCGTGCAAAGTAATTCTACAGAAGCAATGTGAGAAAATAACTCTCTTTCATATGTAAAATTATGTAGGAACTATTCCAGTTCCAATCTATTCCACCCTCGGGTACAGAATTTGGGTCAGAACCTCTCGGCAAGCCACTGGGATCTGACCCAAAATTCTGTACCCTCGGGTGGAATAGTTCTATCCTACATATGTACATATGAAAGAGTCATATAATCCCTCCCAATGATACCTGCCATTGTTATCTCTCCCGATGTAACATGTCATTGTTATCTCTCCCAATGTTAACATGCCATTGTTATCTCTCCCAATGAACATGATGCCATGCTTGATCATGACTCTCTCAAAATGTAACATGCCATTGTGTTTTTAACATGCCCTTGTTATCCCAATGTAAACATGTCTATTGTTATCCCTCCCTCCAATGAAAGACCTTGGTCCATTGTTATCTCTCCCGATGTAACATGCCATTGTTATCTCTCCCCACTGTAACATGCCATTGTTATCTCTCCCAATGATATGGCCATTGTTATCTCTCCAAATATGTAACATGCCATAGTTATCCCTCCCAATTTTAACATGTCATTGTTACCTCCCTTCCCATGCCATTTTTTATCTCTCCAATTAAACATGTCATTTTTATCTCTCGCCAATGTAACGATGTTGCCCATTAGTTACGTCTCTCCCAATGATAATGGCCATTGTTATCTCTTCCAAATGTAACATGCATTGCATTGTTATCTCTCCCAATGTAACATGTCATTGTTGATCCCTCCCAATTTAACATGCTATTGTTATCCCTCCATTGTTGATTATCGGTACTGTACTACATGTACCAAATTGAATGTATATGTGGTGAATTGTTATTATTTTATAACACAGGTATCGTTGGTGGGTGGAAGACCGTGCTTCTGGAGACGTCTGAACAGAACGAGAAGTTTCAGATAATGTGGGAAAAGTGATGTTTAATTATCGAATATGATTCTCATCGGCCACAATGCCTGAGAGATAGTGCATATGGACAATCTATACTACATGTATATTAAGAACATTCGAGTGGACGTCACGTTTTGAGAGGGAATGAGGAAACTCTTATCGATGTGAGAATCTTTTGTTTAAGGCCCAAAAAATTGATTCATTTAAAATGGTTCGTTATTCAGGAATCTTGCTATGAATTATAAACATTAAACAATGTCCAGAAGGACAACCAAGTGAGGTAAAGTTTTTTTACGTTTCTTTATATTTCTTCAATTTCATTAAGAATGTTGATAATCGCATAAATTACTAGTTCGCATTGGTAGATTTGCACGGTCGTGATTTGTTTACCATGCAAAACTGCTAAATTACAGGTTTTGGTTTATTACAAAGAATGGTGTGTTGTGACGAAAAATCGCAATCATCTAAGAATATACGATTAGGGTACATGTAAAAGGCAAAGTGCCATCATGTACTATATGTAAAAATTCAGTGTTTAAAAAGTCTCGTCGTCTTCATTGATAAACACAGACAAAATAGAATAAAACATTAATTTGCCTTTAAAGGCTTACTTATTTTTAAACGACCCTCCTTATTCCCCCTTAAACTGAAAATTAGTATATAATTTTATATCATAACTATGGAAATCACAAGCGACTGTCAAATGCAATCTTATCCTCTCTCTATAAATACAAAATATATATGATATAAAACCAAGCCAGTGAACCTGTAGGGCTTCCACTAAAACACATTCAGGCAAGAAGAAAGGGCAACGGCCTGAGTGTATGCACAAGAAGGCCTTATCGTTGAAACAAATAAATACTAGCTATGGACATGGAGGAGGAATTCAGACTGTTTTGATGATGAATAGAAAATGGATGTAAGATAATAAACAATTGTCCTATTGTTCCCTAACGAAACACTCATCTTCTGGGCCAAGATTTTAATTCTCTTTCGAGAAGAATATTACAAACCAAACATAAATAAAAATCCTTCTATTTGTAAAATTACTCCTAATGGTCCGTTTTCCATGGATGTTTCAGACTAAATTTGGTAATAATATCAGGAGTCGTTCATGACTAGCGATTTAAAAGAATTTAGCTCACATATAAACGGTCATTGTTGCTATTCTTAATATTGGTACCTATTGAAATAAAATGAATCAATTTCTACTTCATCGAGTGATATACAAGTACAAATCTTCAAATATCTACTATTTTCACTACTATACTACGTTAATCTACTTAGTTTTGAATATTAAATTATATATACATGTACATGCACAAATAAACATAATACCAGAAACATTTACCAGAGATCAGTAGATGTTCCCCTGTATGATAATACGGTGTATAAATATTACATTCCTCAATAATAATCATATAAGTACAAAAGAGAAGGGAAAATTTAATATGCATTAAACTTTTAGTAATTTTCAAATTACATGGGGCACACATTTTGAATAATATTTTTATTCATATAAAAGATAATACACTTCCGATCTTGAAATTGTTCATGCTAAAATCATATTTAAACATCATATCAATCAAGGATATTATTAATATATTATTTAATGTGTATTTATGGGAAAATGACATATTTAAACCTGTTTAAACCAGTGTACACACAAAAACAATAAACAGATATTTCTTACTGTTGTACAAAGTTTTACAGCACTGATGTTTAGTTGAATCAGCAAGATGTTCGTTGTGAGTAGCAAGGTGTTCTACGGACCTAACATACTTTGGATCACGACAAATTCTGAATCTCAGCCACTGTCTCTTTTTCTTTCACTTACTGAACTGTTTACATTTTGGGGCATCAATTATGAGTATTGTACAGTGTAGAGTTTGTATATAGACTTGTCTTGATCATGACTTGAAGAACTTATTGTGTACAAACTGAATGAGCATCGATTCTAGATGGTGAGGAAGTTGGAGATGACTTCACTCCTAGTGGGATTTCCACATGGAATCACTTTTGGATGCTGATGATTGCCATTTCTAGGATTTTATGGTAATGGTCGAATATTTTTTGGAGGATGAAAGTCTTGTGGAAATATATTTCGGCGTCGCGATTGATTATGACGTTATAAAGCTTGCCGAGAACTACAAATGTACCGCTTCAAACTCGGGTAATACCTTTGGTCTTGCGTGTATGATGTATCTCTCATTAGACGGGATCTCTTGTTCATTGACTTAGTGTATTTGAGTTAGCAAACAATGATCAAAATTGACGCTACATGCTATTTAATGTCACCTTGCATCTTTTTGTGTCGCTTGCAACGCAAGGGAGATACATAGGTATCGCCGTCCGAGAAAAGGTTTTCGCTTCAATAACTTTAGCATTTATGCACGCGACGTCGCTCATCTTGATTTTGGAAAAAAATACATGTCCCTACCCACTACTAATATAGTAGGGTAAGGGTAGATTAATATATTTTTAGCCCACCATATTCAGATGGGGGGCTCATTCAATTCGCCTTTCAGTCGTGGGTCCGTCCGTCCTTCCGTCCGTCGTCCTTCCGTCCGTCCAGTTAACACAAGATTATATTGTTACCGCTAATTCTCTAAAAGTGCTGAAGTGATTTTTCTACATATTGTCATCTGTTGGTTTCCCTAGGACTCATTTGTTGTGCATATTGCAGTTTGGGACCGATTCGTGACAACAAGATGGCCGACATGGTAGGCCATCTTGGGATTTTGATTAGTTAAAAGTTGTGTACCGCTTATTTCTCAAAGAAAGCTCTTGAAGGGATTCTTTCTCAAATTTCATAATATAAGGTTCCCTAGGGCCCTAGTTGTGCATATTGGGTATTTGGGACTGATCGCGTCAACCAAGATAGGCCGACAGGCAGAGCCATCTTGGAGTTTGATAGGTTAAAGTTTGTTTACCCGCTATTTCTCAAAACAGTAGCAAAAGGGGTTTTATTGAAGGGGATCGTTCTCAAATTTCATATGTAGGTTCCCCCCCGTAGGACCCCTAGTTGTGCATATTGCATTTTGGGACAACCGATCGGTCAACAAGATGGCTGCTTGACCAGGCAGCTGCCATCTTGGATTTTGGATTAGTTAAAGTTTGTTACCCACTATTCTCAGAAAGGTCCTGAAGGGGATCTTTCTCAAATTTCATATGTAGGTTCCCCCTAGGACCATTGTTTCTGCATATTGCATTTTGGGGATCGATATCGGTCAAAAAACAAAAAGATGGCCGACCAGAGTCAGCCATCTTGGATTTTGATAGATTAAAAGTATTGTTACGGCTATTTCTCAGAAAGTATTTGAAGGGATTGTTCTCAAAATTTCATTATTACAGGTTCCCCTAGGACCCTAGTAGTGCATATTACATTTTGGGATTTGATCAGTTGAACAAGATGGCTCCAGGTAGCCATCTTGGGATTTTGGACAGTTAAAGTTTGATTACCGCTATTACTCAAAAAGCAACTGAAGGGTTCTTTCTCAAATCTTTCCATTTATAGGTTCTAAGAACTGTAATTGTGCATATTTTATTTTGGGATCGAATTGCCGAAAGATGGCTAGCCATCTTGAATTTTAGTTTAACTGTTTTAAACGCTAACTTTCAGAAAGTACTTAAGGAAATCTCTCAAATTTTATAGATTTTCCCCTAAAAAGTGCATACTGGAATTTGATGAAAGACTGACCGACAGGCAGACATCTTGTATGGTTTTGATAGTTTAAATTTGTTAAAGCAAATTGGAATTTTAAGTCATAAGATTTATGTGAAATTAATGTCACTATCAATTTGATGAAAAAGATTGAATAAAAAATTGGTTTGAAATTCAACTTTAAATTTAGTCATCAATTCGTAAATACTTTTTACAGATTTGAACCAACTTTGCAATGCTTATTTCGTAGCAGCACACAGGTGCCGTCAAGGCCTATCATTGGGCCTCAATTTTACTATTGATTTGTGAAAAAGAATAATTGTGGATCTATTGGTTTTATTTTCTTTATAATTAATTGTATCTTTTGAAAGCTTTTTTACAAATACAAAACAAAAGATTATCATCACTCCGTCATGTCAATCAGTTTTCATTAAATGATCATCATAATAATGCATCAGCTATAAAAATCATATTTACAAAACACAATTGAAATTAATAATTCAAGCTATTCTTATTGCATAAAATTCATCAAAAACAAATAAAACTTAAAATAAAAGTAAATTATAAAATAAAAATAAAAGTAGTGTTTGGTGGGATTTGAACACCCAACACTACAACAGGAAGTCCAGATCCATATGTGTGGTGCATTCTGGGAAACTGAAGGTAGGAAACAGCATGCTGTTCTTTGATCACAGCTCCAAAAAAACGTTTAGAAATGATGTTCTGTGTAGAAATTCAAGTAACTTTATGTATATGTTGATGTTAATGTTTCAAGAAGTTTTACACACATATATAAATAGATAAGCTTTTTAAAGGAGTTTTTAAAAATGTGTTTTGAAATTAATAAACATTAATAATGCATGTCAGTATGATCCCTACAGTTCAACTTGACACTCTCACCAAACCAGTTATTTAAATGAGCAGAACGTTTATAAGATTTTCATATTCTTTAACAGTTAAAGAATGTTTTTTTCGTTTTTGCGAAACAGTCTGTATTTTGTAAATATAGTTTCAGTAAACATAAAAATGGTGCCCCAACTCATGAAAAAGCACCTTTACAGCATATCCAGGCTGTCATTATCAACGTCATGAGCTAACTAATATAACAGGAGCTTGCAATTGATATTTTGTCAATAATATGGTTTTATAAGCAATATATATAAAAATACCTATATAACTTTATATAGGGGTATTTTTATATCATTTATGCCCGAATATATGTACTACAGGATGAATATATATCATCATTTACACCGTCCGTCGCCGTGCGCCGTGCGTAAAACTTTTCATTCAAACGACTTCCTCTCAATAACCGTAAGGCCTAAAGTACTCATATTTGGCATGTAGCATGCTGTCCTAAAGAGCTACCATTAGTTTTGTGAAAAATAATGACCTTGACCTACTTCTTTAAAAAGGTCGCAGAGTCAAATAGGTGCAAAAATTTGAACGAGTTCTCCTCAAACTAACCATTATTGATACAGATTAACACTTGGCCTGTAAGCCTCGGGATGAAAACTATCCGAAGTTGTGAAAACTAATTACCTTGATTACTTTCATGGTCACAGGGAACCAAAAAGGCTAAAATTTTTTAACGCCTTTCGTGCAATAACCATAAGGACAAATGTACTCAATATTTGGCCTGTAACATGCTGGGATGAAGGGCTACCAGAGTTGTGAAAAATATAATGACCTTGACCTTACTTTAAGGTCGCAGAGTCAAAAATAGGCTGAAATCTTGAACGAGTTCTATCAATAACCATTAGACCAGAGTACTCACACTTGGCCTGTAGCATGCTGGGATAAAAAAACTACCAAAGTTCTTCAAAAAAATGACCTTGACCTACTTTCAAGGTCACACAGGTTCAATCAAAGGCTAAAATCTTTGAACGGCTTCTTCTCTAAAACCATGAGGCCTAGAGTACTCATATATTCATGTTTCCTGTAACATGCTGGTATGAAGGGCTACCACAGTTTGTGAAAGTAATGACTTGACCTATTTTCAAGGTCACAGGGGTCAAATAGGCTAACATCTTTGAACGACTTCTTCCCATAACTTTAAGGCTCAGATACTCATATTTTGCCTTTGATGCTGGGATGAAGGTCTACTAAAGGGTGTGGATGGATTTTATTTAATTATTATTATGATACTGATGTTGCCTTTGTTGGTCAATCCACTGACATCCAGTCATCAAATGCCAAGTTGCATCAAATTGTTATACATGTATATATATATCAGATAATTATAAACTTGCATGAACAAAAAAAACTAATGGTCACTACATGGCACATGTCGGTGTTCCCCTTCACACCAGTCCATGGGTGATCTATATTCATTGAGCCTCCTGATATAATATAAACAGATGATCAGTGAACCCTGTCCAATACATGCACTATTCAGCTACACATTGGAATAGTTTTAAATTACACCCAAATATTCCAAAATTATGCTGCTCTGAATGTTGAAAGATATAAAATCTTGACTACCACTGAGTCCTAGAGAAATTGAATGAATCCCGGCATGGGCCATGGGAACCCATTTGATTTCCTGACAGGATCCCGGTCTAACTCTTTGGTAAAATCCCAGCAAGGTTTCCTATTTAATCTGGACAATATGCACTAGATGCCTTTTGCATTATTGTTCATAATATTTTAAATAAGAATACTTTTCATCAAATGGAACGTTTACTTCAGATGAACAAAAAGGTTTTTAATTCAACTAGTACTCAATTCCTTGACTTTCAAACAATTGTGACTTTGAAATACAAGCTGCATGTCTTAATATTTCCATAATTATGTAAACTTTAATGGGGACTTTTTCACGTACACGTGATACCTGATAACGTTTGTGGGGGGACTATTATGTTTCTATTGGTGATGGAATGACGTCAAAATTAAGATGATATTACTGCGCACGCTTACGTCATGTTCAGCAGGAATGTATGAAGATATTGCGTTCCGTGGTACACTGGAGATACTACTGCCGCATTCAAAATGTTAAGGTATTTATCACAGGTAAAATCATGTTGCATTCCAACATGGCGACGGTACAAGAATACGAGTTAGTCCCATCGTACTGTCCGGATGTTCACTTAATTACCAATTTCCAGCATGGCGACTGTACAATAATAATCCACGAAAATTATTCTACATGTACATATGTTTTTCTCTGCATAAAACGTAGATGTGTTCCCCAATTATAACAATTTTAGCAAAATTTGAAGCACAAGTCATATGTACATTGTATGTTGTTACATTGTACTTGATAAGTATGTTGAATATACATGTTATAGCATGATTCTTTTCTGGATTTATGAAATGCCAAAAAAAAGACATGTCATTGACCCTATTACATTTTATTCAATCTTTTTGCAGCAATCTGGTTTAAATAATTCAGTCTGGTAATTTTGAGTCATTAAATTTCATTACAAGTGGTTGGAAACAATAGGAGTCTGCCTGTGACTTTTGTACTAAAGTTATAAATTATGCGAAGCTGAAATACATCTTACTTAAACATTTTCAAATATCAATATTAAAATTTTTATGTATTAAATGTACATGTAGTTGGTAAATTAATCCTAAAGACAACTATTAAATTGAATAAGTTTCTACTATTCAAAAATTATTGGTGAGTTACCCTATTCACGATGTGCAGTATACCCTAATCAAAAAAATTGACATTTTGAGTTAAAGTATCATTTGTAAGACATGCTTGATTCCGACATATATGATTATTCAAACTTTGCTGATTTTGTTATCAACATTTAATCGTTATGACAAGACGGTACGTACTGCAGGTATCCATGAACAGACAATACGAATGTCCCGTAAGCACCGTCGAGATGTTGGATATTGGTAACTGCAGATTAGCTGATGCTTTGTGCATATGCAACGCGTAGTGTTGTATTAAGCCACATGTATCCATACTGATAGTGTATGGACTAGCATCTAGTGAAAACCTCTTGAAATGCCAGGTTCATAAACTTCCTCATTGAAGTAACTTTCCATTGCAATTATCCCACCGAGGTGATTACCTGTAAAGCAGTGTGATGGGAGGAACGACCCTTTAACTATCTAAGGCATTATTATATATCTGAGAGTACTTCAAATATTTGAGGTGATTCTGTGTGTATTAAAAAAATGGTTTTAAATGATTGTTGAAAACAGATATGAGACTAATAAAAATAGAAACAATACTTATGAAAAATCGAACATGTATGCATGGTTTTACCTAAATAAGTTATGTGCAACACAAAGTCAAGAAATAGGACAGAAACTCATTTTTTATAAATATACAAGATTATTAGATAATAAAATCTTTTATTTATGTCGGAATCAAATTAAGAAGAAAGTCAAACATAAAACATAGAAATAATTTTCTGTAATCATTGAAGAAATAATTGATATTGCAAGTATAATGGTAAATGGTTAATATATTCTATTTTCTGTTACTTGCAAAATTTTGTATTTGCATTACTTCGATTTTATGTTGAGTATACATGCATGTAAGTAGAATGAAACATATAAAAAGTTAACGATTTCATGCCCTTGCGCAACCATATGCATGCTTCATGTATTTGCCCGTCCAGTTTGTGTTCAGTAGGCTATGAATGCCAACTGACGAAGAATTTAATGCTTAAATTTTATTCAATCTTTTTGCAGCAATCTGGTTTATACATATTCAGCGGTATATTTGAGTCAATCCTTTCATTACAATTGGTTGGAGACAATAGGAGTCTGCCTGTGCTTTTGTACGTAAATATTATAAAGATATGCATGCTAATGATATACTTTTTCCGTTGTACAGAATACTTAAATTGGTTTGAAAATTGTAACACAAATTGGATTTCATAACATGTGCAAATTAAATTTCTCTACTACTAATGGAACCAAATTTGCAGTAGATTTACTGGCAATGTACGATATAATAAAAAGTACATTATTGTAAAGTATTAAGAATGCATGACATATATGATATTGTATTTGAATGTTTGTTATCAACATTCAGATGATGGGACGTAGACGACGTATGTCCGACAGAGAGCGGATCCCGAAAGCATTTGTAAATGATTCAGAGAGGAGATACTGATTGCACGAGTCAGGTATCCGACAGAGAGTTGGAATGTTAATTGAAGAAGAAGAAGATCCTGTGTCTGCCGAGTCATATTGTCCGACAGAGAGCGGAGTTTGCAGAAGATGAGAGAGAGGAGAGAGAAGTTCTGCCGAGTCTATGAACACCACAGAGAGCAGTCCAAAAGCAGAAGATGAGAAGCGAGAGCAGTTTCTACAGAGTCAGCTGATGCTTTGGCATCCAACGGTCTGGGAGAACCATCCCCAGTGATGCTCACTGAGGGAAAATCTCCATATGCTCTGAGGTTGGTAACTCCTCAGGGAAAGTCTATCCCATGGAGGGATGTCGCACGTAGGTCTGATTCGCTACCGTGCGTCTGTACACCGCCGAGTGTACCACCAGAAGCTACCAAAGGTAAGTGATGGTGCATGGCAGACGAACACCACTGGCTCAGTACCATATGTTTGCACAACACGTGTGTCATCACCACTACCTTGTGATGCAGTGGTGAGAAAAAATTGAAACAAAAGTTGCAAGAAATTTGAACGAAACAAAAAAATGAAACAAGATACGAAATTGAATCAAATAAATTGAATCAAATAACAAAACAAAACTAAAAAATTATCAGAAATTAAAGAAGAGTCTGATTCCCAGACTAGTAAACTGACCATATCAAAGGACCAGAAAGATAAATTTATCGAAGAATATCTGAAATAGAAAGGGAATGCAAAATAAACAATAGATTCTGCAAGTACTGAAACATGTTCAGATAGTATTGTTGATGATGTAACGGATGTTTATTTTTTGCAAGAGACCGAGCCAGTAATCTATTCCTTTACGCCATTATGTTTGGAAACTAAACAGAAAAAAAGCAAAACAGTTTGGATATTGTGAATGCGTTTTCAGAACGTTATGAAAGTGCTCTTCAGGTAAAATGCTATAAGCTAAACCAAACGACTGTAAAAACCAATATGAGATGATGGAAATTGTTTTTTTAGAGCATTGTCTTACAGTGTATGCGATCATCAGAAGAAAAAATCACATGTTCTTTCGTACAAATATTGTAAATCATATGCATTTAATGATACCCTTTTCAGAAGTCACTTAAGATCTGGAGAACGATCTGTAAAATTATGTTTCTAACAAACGTATAGCTGCATAATGGCACTATGGTCAACCGAGTTGAAATACTAGCTGCTGCAGACTTTCTGAAGACTGACATCTATATTTATGAAGATTCCATGGTCTACCTGGCTGAAATTTTCTGCCAAACAAGTGCGATCATTGGAAGAATTCATTCAGAAGGTAAAGACTTGATCACAATTTTCAAGCTCATTATGACGTTATTGTAGATGTTATGGAAAAAAATGTCCTGAGAACATTTGCTGGAAACAACAGAGTATGTGCTAAAGCTCGAAAAGTAGAAAATGTTAAAAGAAGAAACCAAATTAAACCAGTACAAGGCATTTTGACCAAAGTAACCCCATATTTCTGGACAAAAAATGCTGGTAAACAATGTTTTATGAATAGTTTATCTGCTCTACAAGTACAGTTGTAATGCAAAAGAACTACTACTTGGACAGCATGTGATGACTGTAGATCAAGTCCTGACAAAAGGCAATGAAATATATGAATTTTGCAACGTAGAAGTAATTGAACATGATCTAAAGCAATTCAGAGAAATACCAAGGAGTATCGAGTACAATGATGAACTCGAAAAAAAATTTCAAGAATCTCTCAGAGGGATACACTTGGCTCTGCACTGAAAAAATTTAGAAAATTTCAGTTTTTTACACTGGATGAAGCTTTAACAAAGTATAATTGGAGAAAAAAATAGCAAAGGTACATTTGTAACATTCAAAGGAATACATTTGTTATCAAAGAGTGATGATAGTATTTACAAAAAGAGAGTAAACAATGCAAGAAGAGGCGATTTGGGGACAACATTCAAGAATGCATTACTGTCTTCAAAGAAAAACAGAGAGAGGACCTGAGTATGTATGTACATGTTGTACTCAACAGACATGGTTTACTGAAAAGTGTTAGAGAAATATGCCCCATTCCACTTTTCCACAATACAAAGATTTCTATACAGGATTCAAATCAGTTGATGGGAAGGAATGGATATGCCATACATGCTTGGCTTCATTGAAGAAATGCAAAGTTCCTAAACTCTCAGTAAAGAATGGAATGAAGTGGCCTGATAAACCTCCAGAATTGGACTTGCATCCTCTTGAAGAACGGCTTTTAGCACTAAGGATACCTTTTATGCAAATACGTGAATTACCACGAGGTGGACAATACTCTGTTAAAGGAAATGTAGTTAATGTTCCAATCGACATTCAGCCTACAATAAATGCATTACCAAGACAACTAGATGAGCATTTCACAGTTGCTGTTAAACTGAAAAAAAGACTGGCATATAAGTCATGTGTGTTATCAGAGAATGTTCGACCTAATGTAGTACTTTCTGCCCTTCACTGGCTGATGAACAATAGTGACTTGTACAAGAATTCTGGACTTACAATTGATCATGAGTGGGTGCAGAAAACAACCAATAGTGCTGAAGAAATTGTTAAAGAATTCACAAGAGTACAAGGTAATGCAACAGAGGCAGAAAGCAACCTTTCTTGTCCAAATACGTTAGGAAGGGCACCTACTGATCAGTTCAAAATCAGCCACTTCCAAAGTTCTGACGACGAAACCAAAACCAAAAAAGAGGATGAATTCATTGAGATTTCTGAAGATGAATGTGTTCAAGGCAATTCTGATACTCTTATTGATGAAGCAAACCTTGATACAAACAAAGAACTAATTTTTGCACCAGGTGAAGGTCAGCGACCTATAAGTCTATATCATGATGACAATGCTGAAGTTCTGTCTTTTCCATCAATATATTGTGCACAAAAACGAATGGAAAATAGTGAGAGACAAACACCTGTTTCATACAGTGATTTATCAAAATGGGAACTCAGAAGTGTTGATCGAAGAGCAGCCTCTTCTGTACCAAATATATTTTTCAAATTAAACAAAATACAAAGAAAACAGGTTGCTGACAAAGTAAATTTGGCACTTCGCAGGAAAAAGAATGATGGAAAGAAAATAACAGCTTCAGAAGCACAAAACCCTGAAGTAGCAGACAAGATTGTTAGCTTAAATGAAGGATACTACATCTTCAGAACACTGAGGAATTCTCCTGCCTACCTTTCTTCAAGAAAAAAAGATGTTTTTGCAATGATAAGACAGATTGGGTTACCAACATGGTTTATGTCATTGTCTTCTGCTGATACACGATGGACTGAGTTACTTAAAACCCTTGCAGTGTTATCTGGTACACCATGTTCTGATGAACAAATACGAAATATGACATGGTCTGATAAAGTAAAGCTTGTACAAAAAGATCCAGTGACTTGTAGCCGATATTTTGACCACAGGGTTCAAGTTTTTATGAATACTATTTTGAAAAGTGAGCATGCCCCAATCGGAAGAGTAACAGACACATTTCAACGTATAGAATTTCAGAACAGAGGTTCCCCACATGTTCACATGATGATCTGGACTGATGACGCTCCAAAATACAACATTGACTCAGAACAAGACATTATTCAATATGTTGACAATCATGTGACATGTTCGCTTGATGTAGATGATAATGTACAGGAGATAATTCAAATGCAAGTACACAAACATTCTAAAACCTGCAAGAAAGGTGGCAGATCTGTATGTAGATTTGGATTTCCACTCCCACCACTACCAAAAACTATGTTATTGGAACCACTTGAAACAGATGTTGATGAATACAGACAGAAATACTCTGAAATTCATGCTAGGATGAATGAATTCAAAGATGGATGTGACATGTCCTATGATCAGTTTCTGAGAGAAGTTGTACAGATTGAGGAGGCAGAGTACATTAAGTGTATAAGAAGCTCATTGAAAGGACCAAAGATTTTTTTGAAAAGGAAACCAAAAGAAATGCGAGTGAATTACTACAATACTATTGTTCTTCAAGCATGGAAAGCAAATCTGGACTTACAGTTTGTTTTAGACCCATATGCCTGTGCAATGTACATTGTATCATACATAAGCAAATCACAAAGAGGTATGAGCACAATGTTAGAGCAAGCATCAAAGGAAGCTGCAGAAGGAAACATGGATCTTAAACGCCAGGTCAGACATATTGGAAACAAATTCCTCAATTTTGTGGAGATCAGTGCCCAAGAAGCATCGTATCTTGTACTACAAATGCCATTGACTCGAGCTTCTCGTGAAGTTGTTTTCATCAACACATCTCCACCCAAAGACAGAGTATTTCTCCTGAAAAGCCAAGAACAACTGAAAGAGCTTCCAAAAAACTCTACAGATATTGAATCTGACAACATCATCAAGCGATATGCAAAGAGACCAAAGAAACTAGAGAGCTATTGCCTTGCTGATTATGTTTCTGAGTTGGAAGTGAAGTATAAAAATCCAAAACAAAGTTCTGATATTGATCATAATGATGATGATACAGGTGACCATGCAGCTATAGACAATGATTCAGAGTCTGACAGTGATACAGAATTCAATGACGGAATCACAATTATGAAATTAAGAGGTGGTATCACAATCAGAAAACGCAAGAATCCGAGAGTCATTCGATATGTCAGGTACAGTAAAACTACAAATGCAGAAAACTATTACAGAGAAAAACTATTTCTGTTCATGCCATGGAGAAATGAGGAACAAGATTTACTAAATGGTCATGAATCACACGAAGAACACTTCAATAGTAGACAACAACATATCTTGCCCATTATTGACAAGTATGAACATCATATTGATGAACTAGACATTGCTAGACACCAGGCAGAGGAAGATTTAGTCTCCGAGTTTGATACTGTTGCACCCAACACTGAACAAGTACAAGCAGAAGACGCAGAACAATCAGTTGATCACTCAGAAGAGTTTATTCACTATGTACCACCAGAACCATCACATAGAACAGTAGATATTGGTCAGGACCTGAACCTACCAGAAACTACAGTGACAGTTGAAACAAGATCAGTACTTTTGCCAGATGATGAATATGCTGATATTGCTGCGTCTTTGAACAGAAAGCAAAGAGAAGTTTTCAATCATGTTGTGAAATGGATATCTACAAAAATGAACTATCTATGCATTTCGATATCTGGCGGGCTGGTGTTGGTAACAATCATGTAGTTATACGGAGCACTGTTCACGCATTGCAAAGACAACTTAACTCAACAAGAAGGTGATGACCCCGATAGCATAAAGATTGATTGTTAACTGCTTTTACCGGAAAAAGCAGGCAATACAAAACATCAATGTGTTTCAACACCATTGGCATCAGCAGTTCGTAAGCAAAATGTTTCAGGACTCAGCAACACCATGGACAATCAGTGATGAGGCTGAATACCATCAAGAGTATGATTGCCCACCTACAACATGAATCTCATCTGTTATCATTATTGATGAGATTTCACTGGTTGGATAATAAACTGTTTGCTCTTCATGCAATGAACGACTCACAGAACTGTAGCAGGCACAAGAAACGAGACTTTGGAGGTATAAAGTAAATCATAGCAGTTGGAGACTTGTTTCAACTATCACCTGTTGCAGACTCATGGATATTCAATGACCTAAAGATTGGTTTAGGCAAAGAACTTATGGAAAGAACATTTTCAGCTTTTTTGTACAATTGAAAGAAATTATGAGGCAGAAAGATGATTTAACACTTTGCATCAGATGCTTAATAGGCTGAGATTTAAATGAACTCTTACAGAGGACAAAGATCTGATTAAAATCTCATATTGTAAACACCCAACATCACTGCTTATCCAAAGAACGTCTTGCATCTTATTCACAGAAAATAAGCGAGTTGATAATTTCAACACCCAATTGATACAAGATTTGGACACAACAAAATGATGAATGTGCTAGCTCTATACAGATGTCATTTGCCCCAGCAAATAGTTCTTAAAGAAGCAATCAAAAAATCACTTAGTTGCAGAAAGAAACGATATAGGCTAGAAAACTCATATGGCAAAACTGGAACTCTTACCAAGTGGTACTCAAACTTGCAGAAGAGAAATGACATATGATGTGATTGTGATTGTTGAAGTTACTGATGGATTGACACTCAAGAAGGCAGCTTCAGGCTATCGTAAAGTTACATTGAATTTAAAGATGTGACACGTGAACAGTTCCTGCCATTGTATGGATTCATTTTTCAGATGAAAACATTGGGTTTCTAATGAGGAGAACACAATACAATAACTATCTATATTCATAGAGGAATCCAACAGGTTTGGATGGATCACGCATGTTGTGAAAACAAAAAGATACTTGTTTGCACAACAGGAAAAAACTTATGAACGCATCCCAGTTTCAACTTAGACCCATCAGCGTGTCCAAATCTGTATCCATAAGCACAAGATAAGAACCAATGTTGATGAAACTTGTTGTCTGACCTACGCTCCAGTTACAAAGCTCAACATATCCACCTAAGTTGCACTCTGTTCAGGGTTCGGACTCATTATCAAATTTGCATATCCTTGATTTTATATGACAAATCATTAACAGTTGATAAATACATGTAAATGTGGAAATGGACAGGACTCCGCATCAACTCCTATGTCATTGTTGTTACCATTCCAATTATTATAACCTTGACAATGGCGCACGTGAAAATCTTGTTCAACAAGTGCAAGGTCTCTACATAAAATACACATACATCGAATGTACAATGTGGATCTCGCATCATTCAAATTGCGGATATCATTGTGAAATATGATGGTATCACGGCTTGTTGACACAGACTTGCAAATGTAGAGTTATGGAATATACCCTGGCTTATTAAACAACACAGACTGCGATGATGATCATACTGGTATACTCGAGACCATAACCATGGAACTTGTTGTAGGATGTGAAGAGAAGGAGAGTTTACTGTGAGCAGATTTGCAATACCATAGGACTATGAAGGAATAGATTACATGATTAATTGTGCCAAAGTTATAAGAAGCTGATCTTCAAGTTATTCTACCGTTTACAAAACACCGAAGATTGGAGTGCTTAGTCATTTCTTGTGTAATAGCTTAAACAGACCACATCAGAACCATGTAATTGACACAGAAGTATAGTCACTTTGCATCTTGGAGACTTCAATATCAATATTCTTGGCGCTCCTCACAATACACCATCATAAAGTTTTCATGGAAAAGCGAAGGAATGCTCATGCAGGACAAGTTAATGACGCAGAGCCAACAACAATGTTATGGAACCACTACTCTGATTCACGTCTACACTTACAGAGGACACATGTTTCAGACCTTGAAGGTCATCCTCCACATACTGGTCAAGACGCATTCTCTAATTTTCTGTTCCAAGCAATTTTAGAAATAATTTACACCTGAAGTAAAAAGATAAAGTTAGTAATTTATGTTATGTAAACAAGAGAATAACATAGACAAACATTACAAATAATCATTTGTTAACATGAAGAATTTCAATTTTGAAAGGGTTTCGCTTATTCAACTTGCATTATAGAACACACTAGCAATGTAAGGTAAAACTAAAAAGGGAAATAACAACACTTTTGATTGTTTAAACAGTTAATGATTTTGAGACAGAACTCAACTTTGTAATTATAATGGGTAAGATCCACCCTTTTAATAAAGATAGTCACTGAAAGTACACTGTACAAGATATAAATGACATTACACCATTACAATGTGTGCTTTCCACATTAATTCAAAAATCCTTATTACAAAGTGAATTGCAAACAGTTGATTGTCTCGTAAATAAGTCGAAAGGATGAATTCTAAGAATACATAGAGAAAATTTTAAATGAAAATGGACTATTAGTATTGTCAAAACTGTAAAACAGACAGGATTTGGTATGATGAACATGTACTTAGACAAAATTACTGTTGCACTCACAGGAAAGCATTATGAGAACGGACATATAAGAAAAAACAACTTTCTCGTAAGAAGTGAAAAATATGGTGTACTATGATGTTGCACATGTAGTAATGACTCTCAAGGATTGTTCTCTCTTCTTTTCGAGGAGGGAATTATATGGGAAAATTTCCATTGTGGGTTGGTGAAAATCTATTCCTGATATTTTCCTCTTTAGTTTGTTGTTTGATTTCCCATTTTAAAGTTCGGTATTTTCTGTATCTTAATGTGCATTTTGTTGGTAACAGACATGATTCGCCAACGTCTCTTTAAGATCTGTATTCTACTTTATTTTAAAAGAGTTTTTATCTGTGCTGATATTTTAATTAATTACACTTCATTATAAATGTATGATATCTGTGCAATTTTTTCACTTTTTTCAATTATTTTGCAACTTTATTATAACTTATTCTTTGGATTTTGTTAGTTATGTATGACATTTAGTTTTTTATGTGGATTGAGAAACAGGCTCATATTAATATTCGCAATTTCATAAATACATGTACATTATTGCTTTAGGTTATCAATGGATGAAAATTTTCAAATTAGTGGACATTTCCTCCGACGCTATTTACAAAGTGTCTAATGATAAACAAAAAGACTGTATCAACAGATCAAAATAACAGCAATGCAGTGCACTGGAACATACTTGTAGTGCATTCAGATAATTGGACATAATGTTTACAAGATGTTCTTGTCCTCAATCTTTGATTATTGGAAAATGAGTGCTGTGTGTCCATATGGTGGCTTACAATACCTAAAATGGTATTATTGGTCAAATTGGTTATTCCATGTGTTACAATCCAAAGACTATCCCCAAGAGTCCACATGTTGGCTATTACCCGTACAGCACGAGATAAGGTATTTTAAATTGTTCATCTGTTCCATAGATATTCAATTGATTATTTGTTGATCAATGTAATTGATTTTATATGATCATTATTTAATTTAGATTTGTTTCCTTTTAATGCTAAGTTTAATTATGATTCCACTTCATTTCAGCATTATAACGACGGAAGGGACAGCAAATATGATAATCAATAGCGGACAGGATCTAGACACCATAATATTTCTCATCTGGATGTAAGTATTGTTATGTTTTCTTTTTCCGAACGTTGACCATCTGGTTTCAAAAATTGGAGCTAAAAAAGTTGATCTTTTTCTAATTCTCTGTTAATATGTATAAACTGATACATGTTTAATGTTTATTTGAATAATGGCTCAAACATTTGTATATAACATCAAGTTTCATTTTAATTTGTGTCCTTGTTTTGGAAGGTTAAAAAGCACCATCGGATCATAATAGATAAAACATACAGATTTATCATCTAAGCCTTCGTATTGGGATTCAGATTAATAATCCAGCAGGAGATGAGTACATTCGAGATAAGATGGTTGGGTAACTCTCATCACCCGCTTCAAGTTTTTCAGGTTTACATTGTATATTGTTGTTTTTAACTGGTAACTTAAAATAGGCACATTTAATATCATTGGCAGATTCTTCCTTGCAGACATCGATATCCCTGGTTCGCTAATTTTCCATGAAGATGACCAATATTTTTTCGCATGTGGCCCTGCTTGCATGAAGATTCATACCACTCCTGTATTATCGCTAGATAACACTCTTTTATTCGAGATCCATTCTGCGACTGAGCAGTTTGTTAGAACAAATTCTTCGCCCACGTATTACAATACAAGTGAAAGGCTGTGAATTACAGTTAGCTAGGACAATCCACTAAACATTTGAACTGTAATTAGAATGTTGATGTCATTGGTTGTGGAAGTTGGTACTCATAGTTGATATTAATTCATGTAAAAAAAAAACAAACTATGAAGTTATGCAAACAGACAGTAAAGTGACACTAATGTTTAATATAAATGTGTTCTAACATAAGCATATGTTACAATATATGTACATGTCACATATTAAGTACTAAGATGAGATAAATAACAATAGACAGTGGTTAACAGGGTAAGTATCAGAAAGAAACGGTCGATCCTGGCATGGCATGTAAATGTCTGTAAACCAGTTCTGTCTAAAATATCATTTTTTTCGCACTCAAGTCATTTTGTAAAATTCAAGATTTTCACTTTTTGTATAAGGATTTCATGTCTGCATTGCAAGTGCTCACATATTTTCTAACTGTGTTAATATCATCTCAATGAATGTTACCAATGTATTATATGTTTTTATTTTGGTCACACAAATGTGAAGAACTAAAATTGTTATAATCTTAACGCGCTCTGATATGTTTTCCTTAGTGTTTACTTACAGTTGGTTTGCCAGGCAGTCAAAAAGTATGAAGGGATCGTTTCTCAATCTTTATCTGGTAGGTTCCCCTTAGGGCCCTAGTTGTGCATATTGCATTTTGGGACCCGATCGGTCGAACAATGATGGCTGACTGGCCACCATTCTTCGGATTTTGATAGTTTTAAGTTTGAAAAAGACAGAGAAAAGAAGAGATTAAATTTGAAAAGCAGAGAAAAGAAGTTGAAGTTATGAAAAGCAGAGAAAAGTAGTTTAAGTGGTGAGTGAAAGAATAGTTAAGTTTGAAAAGCAGAGAAAACAAGTTTAATAAGTTTGAAAAGCAGAGAAAAGAGGTTTGAGTTTGAAAAGCAGAGAAAAGAAGTTTAACTATGAAACGCTGGAGAATAGATCCCTCATTTGTCTTCTATAGATTATTCTTTGGTGAGCACGCAGATCCCGCGGGAACTCTTTGATTAACTCTCTTTCTTTCCACCTTTTTTGACCATAATGACGGCAGATATTGAAAAACACCGGAAGTAGGTACTTTTTCAGTGGCTCCCGGTTTAAATCTTATTTTGATTGTCTTGGCTACTCAAATGCCATTTTTAAGCTTTTATCAAAAATTTCAATCTGTTATTTCATATTTCCTCCGGGTATTGATTACGAAAATGCTGGCTAGTATTGCATTCGAAAATGAACGCTTTTTTTGATAATACTGGAAGTAGTACTGTTTTCAATGGTTCCCGGTTTTTATCTTATTTTGATTATTTTTGCCACTCACGTGCAATTTTTTATGCTTTTATCAAAAATTGCAATCTGTTATTTCATAACTTCTCCGGTATTGCTTACGAAAAAGATACATTTGAAGCTAGTTCTGCCTACGGAAAATGAATGCTATCTTGAATAATACAGGAAGTAGGTTATTGTTTCGGTGGCTCACGGCTTAAATCTTATTTTGATTGTCTTGGCTACTCAAATGCTAATTTGCAAGTTTTTATCAAAACGTGCAGCGTGTTATTTCGTTACTTTCTGCATCAGTGATCGCCTACATAAATGGCGGGCCACTTGAAAAATACCCTGAAAGTGATACCCCTTTTTCAGAGACTTTGAATATTTTTTTTTCCTATTTTGGTTTTCCTTAGCTACTCAATATGCCAACTTTTCATGCTTATTATCAAAAATGTAGCATTATAATTTCGATTAGTTTCAATATTTTCACCACGGAATTATGGCGGGTCATCTTGAAAAATACCGGAAGACGGCACTATTTTAGGCGATGGCTCCCCGCTCCCAGCCTTTATTCTCTTGAAATAGGTCATAACTCATTGCATGCCAAGTTTCAGTGTATTATCATAAAAATCAAACGATTTGTCTCGTGTATTTTGTGTGCCAAAAGTGCCCCGCTTTAACCACATGGACATAAATAATTGAAAGTCAATTGACTATTATTGTTTTCATGGTATGTGGTTGACGTTGTATGAACAGGTAATCCTATTGCCACATGTTGGATTGTTACTTTCGCCTGCAAGCAAACATACCGATACACTTGTATGGCACATTGTCAAGATGTATAAGAACAACCATTGGCGCCATTTGGCCATTTTGAGTAAAACTATCACCCCTTTGAATTGCAAACGATAATGAAAATTAAATTTAGATGCACTCAACAAGAGCCTTTGAACGGCAATTTTCCTGTAACACATATAAAGGAACTGTCGTCCACCCAGGGAATACATCTTCTTCTTCCGGATACTCATACACATAATTTTTTTATGCTGGTTTTGATGTATGCTGTTTATTGTCCGACGTAAAATATCCCTGAGGTACATTGAGGTATGTGTAAAGGTAAAATGGAACGACAGAAGCTAGCAAGTCTTTTAATGTTGAAGAACTTAATCAACTTCATTTATCATTCTGCAGGAGAAATAAATTTTTAAGAATAGTGCTACATATCCCCTAAGGGGGGGCCCAACCCTCAAACCATTGAGATGTGGATGAGAGCCTGAAAAACTCAATCGTTACACGATCGTTTAATTACAAAGCTTGTGCCCCCATTCACTCAAGGAAATTTCATAACTACATTAAAAATGCAATCCCCCTCCATTCCATATCAAAAGATGAATTAAAAAGAATTATCTGTACATTTTTGCTCATCCTAATGGTGGGCTCGGCCCCTTAGGCCCCTGAGGACCAGACCCATTATAGCCGAAGAAAACTTACAGGTCCAAGTATTGGTGTCACATCCATTAGGCAATTCAATGACCTAGTGGGGAATTTTGATCATAAAGTGAGACGAACCGAGACGGAATTAGAACGGACGAACGGACGCTCTGTATTGTCATAAGCACCAAATGGTCCATATATACCGTGTATAGTGAAGCTTTTTAATTGTTTGCAAAGTAAGAGTTTATAATTGATAGGAACTATCCTTTCCAGAAAAGCCTTTATAATTTGGGATATAAGGAGGCCATTTCATAACAAAGTGGTCGGCGATATATATCCTGTTGTAGAAAGGCGAATTATTCGTTGTACACGCACTTGTACTCCCAATTAAGTGTGTTAATAAAATCACCCATGGATATTAGTTCTTTTTTCCTTTTTTGGTTAATATAAATCTTTCATTCGATTAGTTCCTTTTTAACGTTTCCGTTGGTTCGAAGCGAATTGGAAAACGATTTAAAAAGCGATCGTCTATTTCGATGAACGAGCATCGATATCAGTTTGCTGGATGAAAACCACCGAGTTTTTAAATCACGTTCAAAACTAGTATGTTCATTATAATTCAATATAAAAATGGCCTTTCCCATTGCCTGAGCCATTTTTTGGCAAATGTGTGCTTTCTTTTCGCTTTGAACAATAGTAGGAAATAAAAAATCTTTCGCATGTTTAGGTGTAATTTGATTATTTTTGTATTAAATTGTGAGAAGGATTCCTGATGGAATTGTGAAATCCTACCATTATTGGTTATTTATTAAATATTTATTGTGTAGTATGAAGTGAATGTAATTCGTTTAAAAAAATGGCTAACAAATAATAAAAATATGATAGAACAAAAACTCAAGGACATTGCCCTCCCAGGTTATGTTAATTCCAGGAACAGCAATAAGTAGCAAAATATTAAACAAAGACAATCTGAACTTTTTGTAGGAAGAGATGAAATCTGTGAAAGATTAAGAAAAAATATGGATATGCTGGTATGTAGAATCTACAGAGATTAGAGAGGGTAGGGAAGCATGTGCATAAATCATATCCAAATCAAGTTTCATTACGGCCAGATTGGCCCTGCAGGTAGTGCGTTTATAAGAGTACCCTTTTGCTGCCCTCCCTATGCATGATCGTAAAAGTGCGACTAAATTTAGGAATCTTAATCTTTATCTCTTCGGGGTTCCTAACTGGCAATATCTTTCCTAATGCCTCCCTTAGGCACCGACCTCACTTTTGGCCATGAGATGAGCGTTGTCGCCTCTGTGCGTAAGTCTCATAGTTTAAGTCCCCGTCTGGCAGATACAGTACCAAAGTCAAAAAAAGTTTAGTTTTTTCTGCACCTCGCTTACGCTTCACCAAACAGGGTGAGGTGGGGACGACTGGTTCGCCCGTATGTTCAGTATAATGTGACCGGTTAGAGTGGGTTTGCTTGGTGTCTTCGCCGCAAGTGCTTTCGTGATATAGCATTATAAAAAGTAATCGCAAAACACGTTTCCACTATACAAGAAGACACAACATGAACCTACCGCAGTCTCACCAATATACACGCACCTCGCACCACATACATGCATACACACCGCATACATGGGGAGTGGCGACCCTTACCAATGAACCATGAGCCTAGTTTAATAGGACGTTTAATTAATCAAACATACAAACAAAAAATCAATAACACCGATAAAATAACGCTTTATATATCTTTCGTTCGCCCATAGTATACCAGTATTTAATCCATAAAGTTTTTGTTTGTTGTGTTCTTCGTAATGTTAATCTGTGGATAAACAAAGCCTATCATTCATCGGACTGTATTATTCTCGTTGTTATTCATGTTTTGTGTTTTTAATAAACGAACGATCATGGATTCCCCCGAAACTATCCAAGCACGCCAAGAATTTTTGCATTTCTGATTTGATTAACAATTTAAACAGTGTCCACCAAATGATGAAAAGTATGGATTGTCAATAAAACTGATAGGTAAGGTTTAGAACCTCTGGCCTACAAATCTACTTCAATTTTGTAACCATGTATGGCTTGTCTTGCCCACAACCGATAAACTGCCTATTTTTAAAAATAAAAAAATACCCCGAACAATGAACCACAAATAAGTCAACGTAACAAAGTAAAGAAAGGCGGACCTTGATTAATAAATGAATAACATTCATTTCATGTAAAAATCAGAAGAAAACTGTATGCTACATAATAAACGAACCAATTGTGGCATTTCAAACTGGCCAGAATCAAAGTAGGTAATAACATGTACTTAAGTACTATAAACCTTAAGTGTAGAAGTAGGAACTTGGACATAGGTATAAGTATTATCATAAGTGGTGCATAATAATGCGTCTTGGTATCAAAATAGGTATCCAATTTGTGTATTGGAGAACTTGCACGAAAAGTGATTCGAACCAAATTATAAAATGAAGAGAATTACAAAGAGATTAATAATGTCTTATAATCGGCATGCACTTCTAACAACTATGATAAACAACATTGTATATACAGCACATTCCAGCAGGTGACGAAAGGTTAATCATACGTATCATAATAACACACTTACAACATATATATATCAAAATCTTTGGTAATAAGTAAATACTAAATAATGTATTACCTAAACAGATTAAATTAAAACAATAAAGCCGGATTCTTAATGTTGGCATGAATTGGCCTAGAATTTGTTTGCAAGCAGATAACAACCGCATATTCCTATTACTCTAGAAACCCCGACAACCCCAAATACAAGTCATGCAAAAATCATGAATATTTCAACAACGTAAAAAGCATCTAGGGAACAATTTCCAGACAAAATATCGAAACCTACATAACACAATAAAAACCCATTTGTGCGAGTCAAGCAACTATGTTAAAATTTACATTAAAATGTTTATAGCTCCGTAGGCCCGCAAGTAAAGCATAAAATGTGTTGAAAACTGCATTAAAAAAGTAAATAGCGCCTTAATTGCAAAGGTAGGAAAAATGTTGTTTTGGTTTGGTTATGTTTTGATTTATTAATAACGTCCTAATAACAGCAATGGTCATGTAGAGGACGGCCTCCCTTGTATGGCGCGTGTGTTGCGGTTTATGTTGTGCTAGGTGAGTGTAACGGGATACTCTTGCGGAATTTTCGAGTTGAGTCTTCTTTAATAGCGGGAACTAGGTGCCCTATTTTATAGTGCTATATCAACTGAAGCACTGCCGCCGAAGACTACACCAAGCAACACACGGACCCCACCCGGTCACTATTATAACTGACAACGGGGCGAACCAGTCAGTCGTGCCCACTCCCTGTATGCATATCTACTAAGTCAGTAGCTAAAACTATAACTATCACTTTATAGACTTTGGATAATTCTGCGGCCAGTGGACAGAAATGGAAAATATTGAAAACTGAATTTAAAAAGAAAATGCTCACCCACAGCCGCCATTAAGACTCAAACCATAATAAAAATGTTGAAAACTACATCAAAAGTAATAATAAATGCATTAAAATGTGAATAGCCCGTGCAAATCGCAAGGTAAAGGTCCAAAATGTTTGAAATCTAAACTCAAAAATTCAATAGCCCCGCAGCAGCATGTGCAGGCAAACATGTTGAAAGTGCTACATTAAAATATGGAAAAGCATCATGGATTAGCATGTCAGAGATAAAATTTTTGAAAACAACCATCAAAAGTGATCATGCATGCCCGCAGGCAGCCGCAAGTCAGCTCAAAATTATATTACATAAAGAATTTTACATTAAAAGTGAATAGCCCCTGCAACTGAAAATCGGCGGGCAAATAAGTTTAAAATAAATATATTAAAAGGTGGAATAGCCCGTGCCACCGTAACATATTTTTTTTTTCCAAAATCGAAGACAATTTTTTTTTCTTCAAATCGTGTTCCATGGTCGCATAATGACATTCACAGTTATCGTTATCTCTTCTCCGTCAATTCACTTTATTATTCAATCAATCAAAAAAATTTCTCTTCCACGGCAATTTCGAGTCTTTTCTGTTCTGGTTTGATTTCAATTGGATGAAATTTTCCTTAAGACAGTCCGTAAAAATTATTACATAATAATCAATATGTATTTTCATGTATCAGTGTATGATACATATATAAAAAATGTTTTCGGAAATAATATTTGAGATAATCCATAACGAAAAATAGATTTTACCTGCTATTTGGAGGGATGGCGGAGCGTACAAGCTGTCGATGTACGTAGCTCTCTGAACGATCGGACGGTAAGATTTCTGACAGATGGTGCCGTCGTCTAGAGCTACGATTTCCGTCCCATTGAACCGAAGTTTTGCAAAACATCCGCCGGTGAAATTGTTTGGCATTTCCACGTGGTGTCAATGTAAGATTTGTAATTAGAAAGGACTAATTCACATCAGTTATAATTGCTTGTTTACATAATCAAGAAAGGCAAATATGGCATAAAAGGAAATAGGTCCAACATTTCTTTCTTATGAAAACACCATAAGCAAAACAAAGATACTCAGAATTACTTGCAAAAACAACTGCAGCAGAAACAGAAAAATATAATGAAATCAAATGAATTTCTCCAAAATACAAAAAATACATAAACCATATTCTAAAGACCTTTAATATCAATTATTTTCAAGAAACATTCCAACTGGGTCCCATGACAATACATATGTATTTGTTTGACCGTTTTCTTTAATTAAAGGTCCTTGACATGAAAATTTCAACGAAAAAAAAAAGTTCCTTCTTTTTTCAAATTCATATGTGCCACAGTAACACTTAATTTGGGTAATACCAACCACAAAATGAGGCACAGCCGATTTAAGTAATTTTGCCTTTATGTGTATTACCCTCAGATCAGTGTTATTAACAATCATTTTAAAAACATTATTATAAAAACACACAAAAAGGGCATATTGATTAAGGTTTACTGTTAAACTTATTATGTCTTAATAAGGCCATTGATAAGTAAGTCCAATTTGAAATTAATCCTTAACAGAGATCTATGTACGAGTATGGACAGAGGCGTCACCAGCAGGCCACATGTTGAACCTGAGATTGGCTGTGTGAGTTATATCACCACTTCTGTGTAATTCAATAAACACTCTGTGTATTCTAACCATCAGAAGGCATTGTTCCCATGACTACTTGAATGGGTCCAAAGTAATCTGAATGAATATTCAATGAAATAAGGAATTAAAAGTAAGGAAAGTTATTATGAAATAGAAAATGGGTTCAAGAGATGTCACCACAAGATGTTCATATGTAGAGCGAAGGTCCTACGCCATTCTTACACCATCAATCGTAAAACCGGATAAGCATAAAACAATAACTCTAGGGTCGCGTTTGTATTAAAAATTATGTGTACAAATTCCACGTCATTGGTTTTAGAGTATATTTAATTAATATCCGTGTGAAATATCAGAAACGCGGTTGATCAATACAATAAGAGCATGGTACAAACATGGACGCAGAAATAGGTTACAACAAATAAACAACATAACCACTTGAAGAAAGGTGATAAAAATGATTTTTAGGGCAAAGACAACTTCCACCTTAATACAAGTAAACACACTAGTCTCAGCAGCGATTTGAGCAGTTCTAGCACACAAGCTGCAGTAACAATAACGAGCAAGGGACAGGTTCGGTCGTCATACAAGAAGTGCGAACCACAATGAGTATTTGGCGGACAGCGAGCGATGTCTATAAACATCTACCCACAAGTCACAACCAATGGCTTGTCAGGTCATATTTACCAGTAAAACCGCGACCTGATACTAATTTCCAGTAGAAACAGTGGATATACGCCCCGATATAAATACGAATTTTTAAAATGTTCTATCCTAGACCGAATATTGTCCCTTTTAAATTCAACAAAACTCAAAACAATTTTTAAATATAAAATGATTTTTCTTTACCTACCACCACCATGTTCTAAATTTATGTTTTAAAACACTTTTGAGAATGGCTCACCATCATCCCGTACATCGGCGTCACTTGGCCGCCATGAATACTTCTCTTAAGAAAGATCTCACGCGCTCCAAATATGCAAACTTAGTAACATATAATGGAAATACCTACAGAATTTTTCACTACGAAATGAATATTAAACGTCACGAAAGTTTTTAAAGTGAACTTTATAAAAATTTCTTTATCCGCCTAAAATTTCTAAAAATATATTAACATTTCTCAGTCCACAATGGTTTTATACATAGTATTTTTTTTTTTAAACTTTTAAACATATATTACCTGTGTGAATGTATCCAATCTTGGCGACCTTATTTGACAAGAATTATACATGAGTGCTGATGTTATGCCTGAACTTTTACTACCTAAAAGATTTGATGAAACCATTATAAATCGATAGGAAGTTTTTGTGATTTGAATATTGATCATGAGATAGTCATAACAATACTGATAACAAAAGGATACTTACCGCAATAAAATAATATTTATTATCATCTCAAAGTGCGCCAGGTGAATCACAAGCGGGGCTGTGGCAACACAAACGGGCAACGGGGGTTGAATTTCATACCCTGCCTGGCGCCATGCCGGAACCGAGAATGAGGCAGGGTATGATTATTCGTTTCTTCGACTGCTTACCCCGTTCGATGTTTTTGCGGTGTCCCTTAGAACACGTTTGCGGGAGTGACTGCGGTGACGTCCTAAATGTATGTCAGATCATAGTATATATATAAAGTAGTATAATCAGATATAAAGTATTATAGTAAATATGTATCATGTAAATATGTGTGTTGTATGTGAGTAAATTTGTTTTACTACAGAGATAATTGTGTTTATAAAAGATGTTACAAAGTTTAGAAAATACATTTTCATTGTTCTGGACCTGGCAACACACCGGATCTCACGATGGTCCGTGCATGTGGTTTGCATGTATAAGTTATTGTTTGTGTTGTTTATTATCCCATAGTTTATTTACCTATGGAGCTAAATTGGTGTTATCTTTATGTGAGATTTTCTGACTTGTTTTCTCTTTCCTCTGACCCTTTTCTCCCTTCAATTGTGCCCTCATAGTAGCCGTTAATTAGTACTTTTTCGACTGTCGTTAAAATCCAGCCTTTGGAATAATTAATAAGCAAATCCGAATAATTTTACTGTTTTTTGAGTAGCAATTTGTTTTTAGTTTCTACCTCGACGCTGGTAAGCGCAGTAAGTAGTGTAGTAAAGATATCTGTACTTTACAGAAAATTTGTTCTAATCCAATAAAAATACATATTATTTCACAGGAAAGCGGCATTTTTTGAAGTTAAGGAAAATACCTATATTTAAGGGATTTTCCTAAATTATCGTTTTGTTTTGTTTGAAGTTTAACGACAGCGAGTTAATTTATATGGGCCAAATAATAGGGAATTGAAAAACAACCAAAAATACAAGCTTTTAAAACATGATATAAAGGTAACGAAATAATGAGCATGTGCGTTTGTACAGAATGGAAAATCTGCTTTGTTATGTGTTTAAAAAATGTATGTAAATTATCAAATGGTGATTTTTTTTTACTAATAAAACAGGAGGACAATCATTGGCGGGGGGAATCAGAAAAAGGCGAGTAAAATTTTCCTAAACTAATAAAACTTTACTCTAATACTACGAAGATCTTCGTTGCCGGGTCTGCAGCCGAATTCCCTCATTAATCTTTGTGTTAAAAAAAAAACCTCGAGGCAATGTTTTTTTTTCGCAATTATGTAAAACTCTCGAAGAAAATCGTTAGATACAAAGTCTAAATGTTATGGTTGCGAATGTGACAAAAAATCCAACATAAGTATGTTCCGTATATATACGAAGTGAGATTTTATTTGTATAGCAATTATCGCTTAGTTTAGTAATATGTATCAACAATTTTCAAGGTGAAATAAATTGTTACGAGTTTACCTAAATCGATATTTTTGATAAACAGTAGTATTTTCAGTTATATTAATAGTTAATAACTATTAAATTAAAATCGGTTACCGGTTATATTCACTGATTCGAAATACTTCTTAATTCACGTCAACGACGAATTCCAACGGTCGCCCTTTTATTTTGGTTATTGATATTTTGTAAATCTGAAGTAATCTTTGAAAATATTTTCCATTCCCCAACGACCTTCCAATTAATAGCGATTTCCATAAGTAAATTATAAACGATTTTTACACACACCCTTGGCTTCTGCACACGGAACTATGTACAATTGTGTACACTGAAGTGAAGGAGATTTGACAGTTTGACTTGGCCGTTAATTCGTAACACACCGGATAACTTGAAAAACTATACTCATGGACCCTTCGAGAATCGTCTATAAGTGAGTTTAGACTGTATATCAAAACAAAAAACAAACATTGTTTATGACAAACATAAAGATTGAAATGAGGAAAACAAGTATATCAGGAGTTAAGTATAACTAGAGAGAGTTTTGTATTAATGTATTTGATTAGACAATGCGCGTTATGACAGAAAAAAGGACTTAAAATTAATATTTCTTTTTGGACATTCCTCCCATTTTAGAGTAAAAAGATTATTATGCGCATTGCTGTTATCAAACCCATCAAACTGGGAAGAGTCTTATATTACAATACTATTCAGAGAGAACGTCCACCACCTACTATTTTTGTCGGATCCTGGATTGAAGCAATGTGTTTTCATAGTCCCAACCAACGCCGAGTTTCATACAACGTCCTGCTTTCTTTTCCGGCGCATATGGTTATCCGCTTATTAAAGCCATTTGAGTGTATTCCGTGGGCCATTTTTTTTCTGAGTTCTGCTAATGACTTACCAATAAGCAGAAACAACCGTTTTTGTCCGATCGCGAGCATGTGAAGCATGTGCGGCAAATGGTGTAAACAGCCACTCTGTGACCCGCTCAAAATCCTGGTATATAAATCGTTCATTTGGATCGGTGTGTTCACGCAACCGTCCTACAATTCTAAATATTATAAGACCGATAGTAAAAAAGATCCAAAGAAAAGTGTAAATTTATCGTCCTGTATCAAGTTTTCCTTCCAACATGTACTTACCTGGAGTTTGCCTTAGGCGTACATATAATGATAATAGAGTGTTTACTTGTCCCCAGAGTTGTTATGTGTTATAAATATATAAGTCATATTTTACTGATATACCTATAGAATCGATTTATTGGAGATGAAATTATAAATTATTATAACACACAAATGTTTAAGGGCTGTATTATAGTTGAATTTTCCCCCCTGCAAAAATATTTTACGGCATCATATATTGTCTTATCAAAATTTATTACAAGTACAAGTGTGAAATATAAAAGATATCAAGTTTATAATGTCTATCTGATTGGTCATGTTTTGTAAATACCAATTTTTACTAAATGGCTCGATTGCATGGTCAATTAGAAATTCGTTAAATTCATTATGTTAGTCTGAGATGCCATCGTTTTATTTGTCGTATTTGAGTTTTTTTTTTTTTTTCAAAATAAGTTCCTCCTGACGAAGTGATGTTTGCTGTCCATAGTTATCACAAAATAGGACATTTTTAAAAAAATCTATATTTTGCAAATGGGTTGTATCAGTTTATGAACTTGAGTGTTATCAATAAGAGACTTTCACACAGTGGGTAATGTATGGTGTGTGCATTAATACTTTTTTGACCCACGACATACGTATTATTTTTTTTAATTTTGTGTTATTCAGGTTGAAATTCAAATATCGAGTGCAAATTTTCTTCAGTAGAATAAATACTTGCAGGAAAGGGGAATCCGCTTAATGGATTTCATAGAATTGGATACAGATTACATTGAATAACCATTTAAACCTGTACTGTGTTTAGGCCATTAAGGGTGTTGGACAAGGGAATGACTTGTGTCAACTTTCAATTGCTTCAATAAAAGCCCGAAATCTACACGAATAATCATTAAAAAATAGGGTGCTGAAATGGGAAGTTATCTGAACTAACTGTTGTGTCTTTAAAAGGGTCTTACAATGTAGGAAATTTAAGTTGTAGAATATACCGTTGAGATATACGAAATTCAGCTGAAACTTATTGAGAGGAATATGTTCCCATGAACTGAAAAAAAAAAGTCATGTGTGACCGAAAAGATATAGGTTGAGTGAAATATCTTTTGATTTCGCATTTGTGATTTTTTTATCTTCCTGAAAAATTAAAATAAATATACTTAAATGGCCCCCTACTGACGAATGTACTAAAACCCATGCGTAAACCACCTTTTGCCCATAATACTAGAATTAAAAGAATAATTACCAGAGTAAAAAAATCCCGGTAAAACTCCAGCACAGGAAAATTAACTCATTTATTGATAACAGACTATAAATCGTTACGAGTAATAGACAAACATACGTGGCTGGTATATAGTTTTTAAAAATGTATGCGTTCTGGAACAAGCCAACTCAAGTTCATCATTGGCGACCACATTACTATGTGAGAACAATTATTCCACTCTGATATTGAGAAGAATCGACATTTATATAGTTAACAAACCGATTTCTTAGCCATATTGTAAATCTACACATACCCGATTCCCCTCGGATACGAAACAGTTTGGAGGTTGCTGCGTCAAGCGAAATAATCATCCCCTCACTAGTAAATCTAGCTGCAATTGGATACATTGGAAAAAAACGTAAATTGCAACCTTCAATGAAACTCACATCAGAATGCACAGGCTTCCGTCTATACTACAAAACATCACAATTCATGTGTTCCATTTTTTCCAGACATACACATTAATGTGTGCTATTTGATATAAATTTATTTATACATGCATTTTTGTCGAAACTGTACACATAAGATTCAAAATTAAGCTAAGTGAATAGCTATTAACGATAGGAGATTACGAATAAACCTATTAAAAACTAAGGTCTTTTATTGTAGGCAATAAACAGACCTTAGGACCGTACAATACAACTTAATTAAAGGTGGTTTACAGTATGCTTATGTAATTGTGATTAAAGTAGTATGAATGAAATTGATTTACCTGTTATGAATCGAGAATCCTATCAAGGCGTCAAAATTTAAAAAGGTCGGGGTGGTATTTACAAGTCATTGTTGATTCCTTTACTAGTCAAAATGTTACCTCGCCCATAAGACTCATAGACTCCCTCCCTAAAAAACGTTCTCTAGTGGCTTCGAAAATTGATACAATATATTTCTAAAGCCTTTAATGATATATATATCATGAAAAAAAAGCAATACAATACGTTCTAGATGTAAAGTAAGTAATTAATAGAGAAACTGGTTATTACACGGAAGATATCCAATAAAATCAAATAGTATTTTTTTCATACAATTCAACGTTTATAAAGTAATGAAGGGCAATTAGAAACAAGGAAAGAAACTAATGGATGGGTACCCAAAACGGAGGGAGATGGGAAAAAACAGAATTGTTGCTGAAAAGGGCGGAGTAAAACAAGATAATGACAACGAAAGAAAACGTACAAACAACCAACAAACCTTTGAAAGTCCCTTAACTGATCGTAATTCACAATGGTGAAAACCAAACAACAGGCATCCTGTAGGAAAATTTTAAGCTACTATGTTTGCAACCTACAGTGTATAGCAGAGTTAGCAGGAGCAGTCCGAGTACATGAACAAATGACACAATCGAACAGGAGACAGTTTCACTAATTTGTCCAGTCAAGACGACTACAATTAAATGCTATACATATATAAGATAGTATCTACACACCAGAGACTCCACAGCATCAGTGCAGTGGGACTGTTTGAAGTAAATCATTAACATTGATGGACAGTTTCAGGTCGAATGATGTGTAAATGTTTTGTAAGAGTAAAAGATAGATTTTAAAGTCAAAATGGCCTGAGAATGTGGTATCAGTACATTTAATTCCGCATAGGGGGTAAAGTGAAGGGCGCAGTACTCAAGGTCGAGATACAGGGGGGATTGACCCACGTATGCCCTGGTTTGTGAAGGCCTATAAAATAGCCCTACGATAGTTTGTGATTAGAGTAATAAACTATAAATCAATGATAAATCACAGAGAAATACTAAGTTACAGAAGTTCAAAAATGCAGCCCTCTAGGCAAGACATGATAAATCCATAGATCCAAGTTTGAACTGTTTAGGAGTTAAAATAGCTTTCATCAGATCAATGTCTCTGACAACATGTTTACACGACATGGACGTACAGTGTCACTACAGGCAATGCCACATGTCTACAGACATGGACTATGTGACTACATACATTGTACTGTTTAAAAACATAATAAGGTAATTCAATGGTACAACTAATTATGATTTAGAAAATAACTTATGTATCCATTAATTTAATACATGGTTGGTTGAGATATGCTATATGGCTTAATAACTTGAAGAAAAAGATATGAACGTTTTCACAGCAAACCATTTTGTCTTAGTTCAAGTATCCACATAGAAAGACACACCAGTCTGAGTTATTTTATATACTAGATTGACAAATACGGTGGTAAGGATCAGCATCAAAGAAAGATGAGATGCATAAATAATTTTTAATATTTGTTATCATAGAAAATCCGACTTTTAAATATGTGCAGATACTTTTTCTGGCTAATAATACTGTTGAAGATAAAAATCCGATTATGGCGCTGAAAACCTCGACGATATCATATCGTCACAATAGTAGACGGTCGTGAAGTTAGCGTATTTTGATATTAAGAAAAAAAAGCCAATCCATTGGTAAGTTCAATGAAAATCGTACGTTTAAAAAACGTATTTTTATGGTATATCAAGAAAGGTCTGAAAAAATTAATTATGAGCATAGAGGTCACTAATATTTTAACCGTTCATCGGGTTATAATAAATAAATTTTTATTGGCAAAACTTTAAGAGAATCCAGCTAACGGCGATTCACACACACATTTGCAAAAACAGATTATGAAATAAAACAATATCATAATTGGTAACCTATAAATACTGAGTAACGTTTTATCTACTACAAAATCACAATGCTGGGTGATAACAAGTAGTGTTATAATAACTTGGACTATATTTATGGATAAACTAACAGATAGTTAATAAATATAGTTAACAAATAAAATATTTGAGAAACGATGTCCTTTCAATAATGTTCGTAATTAGGATTTCTGTAATAGTAATTAGGTCAGACATGTATTTAACAGATGGGATGCATGACAGACAAAAAAGTAACAATAAATGCAGCAAGAAAATATGGAAAATAACATACATCTTAATCATTTTCATAATTGTAAAACTATAAATATGAAACAACTATCTACTGCATAATCACAAGGCTGAGTGAGACAAGAGTGTTATAGATAACAATGACATAATGATGAATGAACAAAACCAGATATGTAATCTATAGGTTCTTGTATATAAAAATTGAGAACAATCCTTTTTCATGTATTATGTTGTAATTATAAATTTCTGTAAATATAAATTATGGGATATTTTATACTACGCAGATATGGGCAACCAATTATGGGTTGATACACAACATACTAAAAAAAAAAGGCTTCGTCTCCCGTAGCACTGCGGCAACAAATATTGGACATCACTCTATCTTGACGTTGAATCTCCAGCCCATCATCCCATATCAACCCGGAAATTTTATATTTGAGTTTCTTAAATATATTACATATGGTTTTTCCTGTCTTTTTACATTTAAGCGCATAAATTAAATCTTCGAATCCAAAATTGGTATATTAAATATAGTGTATGTCCGACCTACTATTCGGCGTGTTTTACTAATTGGTTGTAAACAATGTTAGGATAAATTTGGTCTTGCAATTTTTGAGTATATAATTAGAAATGTAGATATTTATATAATTAGTGTAAACAATTTCCTCTGATGTATCCAAACAAAAACTTAATGCCAACCCTGGTCCGTAAAATTATATTAACATATAACATTCCATGTAAACTCCAAATCAGAACCAGTTAACATGAGGAGTATAACAACAATTTGTACGACTAAAACTAAACGTTTTGCTTACAAGTGTATAGAAGGAATCTAACGCAAAATTATAAATCATTTTAGTTTTTAAATATTAATCGTAAGGATGATACCTGCCGGTATCTATTCTTCTCCGTAAATCAT